>NW_026974864.1:300000-600000 GCF_030014295.1 Loxodonta africana | reverse complement strand
CCTTGATCTTAAATAGAACACTAATTCTAATTCGAAAACTGAACCTAAACCGAAAACTTACGCTACACCTAACCCTAACCCTAAACCTAACCCTAACTCGAACCCTAAACATAACACTTACTCTAAACCCTCACCTTAACTGTAAAACTAACCATAACCCTCACCCTGACCCCTAACCATATCCCCCAACCCTAACCCTAATGCTCTCCCTAACCCTAACCCTAACACTGAAGAGAAACCCTAAGCCGTAACGATAACTCTAACACAAACCCTAACCCCTAACACCAAAGCCTAACCCAAACCTTAACCCTAACTCTCACCCTAACTCTAACACTAACCCTCAACCTGATCATAAACCTAACCCTGACCATAAACCGAAACTAAGCATGACCAGAACCACAATGACTAACCGGGACCCTCACCCAAACACTCACCCTAAATTAAAACTCTAACCCCTAACACCTTACCATAACCATAATCCTAAACTTACCCAACCCTAACCCTAAACCTAACCCTCACCCCAACCACAAAGCCTAACACAAACCGTGACCCTAACCCGAACCGTAACACTAAACTTAACCCTAACCTAAAATCTAACCCTCACCCTAAAAGTAAACAGAACCCGTAAACTTAACCCTAACACGAAAAACAACCTTAACGCTAACCTGAAAACTAAACCAAACCTTAGCCATAACCCTAACCCTAACCCTCACCCAATCTTAAACTTCACCTTATCCCTAACCTAAAGCTCACCCTAACTCTAAACCTATCCCTACCCATATACCAAACCGTAACCTTAACCTTGGTGCACCTGTAAAACTAAAAATAACCCTTACAATAACTCTGATCTTAACCCTCACCCTAAACCTAATCCTACTCTTAACCCCGACCATAACCCTAACCTAACCTTAACCCTAACTTTAAACCTACCATAAACTCAGACCGAACCCTAACAATAACTCTAACCCTAACCCTAAACCGAACCCTCACTTTTAACCAAAATTTTACCCTACCCATAACCCTAAACCTACCCTAACTTCATTCAAATCCTAACCCTAACCAAAACTAAAGCTAACCCTATACCTAACTCTAACCCTAACCCTGACCCTAACCTGAACCCAACCCCTAAAACTAACCCTAACCCTCACACTAAACATAAACTTCACTTCAACCCTAACCCTACAACGAAACATAATACGAAATCTCCCCCAACTCTGACCTTAACCCTAATCCTAACCATAAGCCTAACCCTAACTCTAAACGTAAACCGAACCCTGACCCTAACTCTATCTCTAACCCTAATCCTAACCCTAAAACTTACCCTACACACTCAGCTTAAATGGAAACCTAACACTAACCCTCACAATCACATCTAAACCTAAACCGTACCCTTAACATAACCTTATCTCTAACCTTAAACTAGCCCTAAACCTAACCATGACTTAACCCTAAAACGAATCTTAACCCTAAACCTAATCCTAACTTTAACCCTAAACCCTAACGCTAAGTCTAAGCTCAACCCTCACTCTTGACTTAAACTTCACCCTAACCCTAACCCTAAACCGAACCCTAACCCTAAAGCTAACCCTAAACCTGACCCTAACCTTAATCTAAACAGCAAAACCTAACACTAACCCTAACACTAAACCTAAACCTAACCCTAACCTGATCCTAACCTTAACCCAAACCCCTAGCTCTAATGTTTACCCTAACCTTAATCTTAAACTTCACCCTAAACATAAGCCTAACTCGAAAACTAAACCTAACCCTAAACTATCCCCTCACTCTAGCCCGAAACCTAAACCTAACCCTAACTCTAACCCTCACACTTAACATAAACTTCACCCTAACTCTAAAACTAAACATAATACTAAATATCCCCCAACTCTGGCCCTAAACCTAATCCTAAGCATAAACCGAACCCTAACTCTAAACTGAAACCTAACCCTGACCCTAACTCTATCTCTAACCCTAAAACTTACCCTACACGCTCAGCTTAAATGGAAACCTAACACTAACCCTCACACTAACATCGAAACCTAAACCTTACCCTTAACCTAACCTTATCTCTAACCTTAAACTAGCCCTAAACCTAACCATGACTTAACCCTAACACTTACCCTAACCCTGAAGCTAATCTTAAACCTAAACCTAATCCTAACCTTAGTTCTAAACCCTAATGCTAAGGCTAAGCTCAACCCTCACCCTCAACTTAAACTTCCCCCTAACCCGAACCCTAACCCTAAAGCTAACCCTAAACCTGACCCTAACATTAATCCAAACACCAAAACCTACCCCGAACCCTAACACTAACCCTAAACCTAACCCTAACCTGATCCTAACATTAACCCAAACAGCTAACTCTAATATTTACCCTAAACCTAATCTTAACCTTCACCCTAAACCTAAGCCTAACCCTAAAACTAAACCTAACCCTAAACTATCCCCTCACTCTAGCCTAAAACCTAACCCTAACCCAAAACCTAACCCTAACCCTCACACTTAACATAAACTTCACCCTAACCCTAACCCTAAAACGAAACATAATACTAAATATCCCCCAACTCTGACTCTAACCCTAATCCTAACCATAAACCTAACCCTAACCCTAAACTGAAACCTAACCCTGGCCCTAACTCTATCTCTAACCCTAAAACTTACCCCACACCCTCAGCTTAAATGGAAACCTAGCACTAACCCTCACACAAACATCTAAACCTAAACCTACCCCTAACCTCATCTTGTCTCTGACCTTAAAATAGCCCTAAACCTAACCAACACTTAACCCTAACCCTTACCCTAACCCTAAAAGTGATCTTAACCCTAAACCTAATCCGAAACTTAAGCCTAACCCTAACCCCTAAGGCTAAGGCTAAGCTCAAACCTCACCCTTAACTTCAACTTCACCCTAACCACAACCCTAAACCAAACCCTAACCCTAAAGCTACCCTAAACCTGACCCTAACATTAACACAAAAACCAAAACCTAACCCTAACACCAACCCTAAACCTAACCCTAACCTCATCCTAACCTTGACACAAACACCTAACTCTAATATTTACCCTAACACTAATGTTAACTTAACCTTCACTCTAAACCTAACCCTAAACTATCCCCTCACTCTAGCCCTACACCTACACCTAACCCTAACCCTAACTCTAACCCTGGCCCTAACCGTTAACACCGTAAAACATCGGCTTAACTGTAAACCTAACACTAACCCTCACAAGAACCCTAACCCTTTCCCTAAACCTAACCCTATCTCTAATAATAACGCTAACACTGACCTAAACGTAACCCTTACTTAACTTTAAAGTTAACCCTAACCTTAACTCTACCCTAACCCTAACCTTAACAATAACTCTAAAGCTGACCCTAAACCTAACCCTAAACCCTAGCACGAACTCTAACTCTAAACCGAACCCTGACCTTAACTTAGCACTACCCCTGACCGTAAATATAGCCTTAACCCTAACCTTACCCCTAACCTAACCCAGACCCTAAACCTAACCCTAACACTAATCTTAATCCTAACTCTAACCTTAACCCTAACCCTTACCCTAACCCTCACTATTAACTGAGAATTCACCCTAACCCTAACTCTAACCCTAACCATAACACTTACCCTAAACCCTCACCTTAACTCTAAACCTAATGCTAACCCTCACCCTAACCCCGAACCGTATCCCCAACCCTAAACCTAACACTATCCCGAAACTTATCCCTAACCCTAACCCAAACACGAACAGTAACCCTAATCTAACACTAACCCTAATATTAACCCTAAACTTAACCCTATCCTAACCATGAACCTAACCTCTAACACTAAGTAGAATCCTCACCGTAATCCTAACCCTTACCTTAACCCTCACCCTGAACCTAAATGTAACTCTAACCCTGAACCTAAACCTAACACTAACCCTAAAGATAACTGCTAACCCTAACCCGAACTTTAAACCTAACCTTAACACTAACCTGAACACAAAATCATACTCTAGCCCTAACCCTAAGTATAACCCTCACGCCATCCTAAACTTCATCCAACCCTAACCCTAACCTTAACCTTAAACCTAAACCTAACCCGAACCCTAACCTTAAACCAAACTCTAACCATAATGCTACTCCACCTGTAACCCTAAAACTTAGCCTTACATTAGCCCTGAACCGAAGTCTAGTCCTAATCCTAATCCTAACCGTAGACCTAATCCTATCACTAACCCTAACTCTAACCTTGATCTTAAATAGAACACTAACTCTAATTCGAAAACTGAACCTAAACCGAAAACTTACGCTACACCTAACCCTAACCCTAAACCTAACCCTAACTCGAACCCTAAACATAACACTTACTCTAAACCCTCACCTTAACTGTAAAACTAACCATAACCCTCACCCTGACCCCTAACCATATCCCCCAACCCTAACCCTAATGCTCTCCCTAACCCTAACCCTAACACTGAAGAGAAACCCTAAGCCGTAACGATAACTCTAACACAAACCCTAACCCCTAACACCAAAGCCTAACCCAAACCTTAACCCTAACTCTCACCCTAACTCTAACACTAACCCTCAACCTGATCATAAACCTAACCCTGACCATAAACCGAAACTAAGCATGACCAGAACCACAATGACTAACCGGGACCCTCACCCAAACACTCACCCTAAATTAAAACTCTAACCCCTAACACCTTACCATAACCATAATCCTAAACTTACCCAACCCTAACCCTAAACCTAACCCTCACCCCAACCACAAAGCCTAACACAAACCGTGACCCTAACCCGAACCATAACACTAAACTTAACCCTAACCTAAAATCTAACCCTCACCCTAAAAGTAAACAGAACCCGTAAACTTAACCCTAACACGAAAAACAACCTTAACGCTAACCTGAAAACTAAACCAAACCTTAGCCATAACCCTAACCCTAACCCTCACCCAATCTTAAACTTCACCTTATCCCTAACCTAAAGCTCACCCTAACTCTAAACCTATCCCTACCCATATACCAAACCGTAACCTTAACCTTGGTGCACCTGTAAAACTAAAAATAACCCTTACAATAACTCTGATCTTAACCCTCACCCTAAACCTAATCCTACTCTTAACCCCGACCATAACCCTAACCTAACCTTAACCCTAACTTTAAACCTACCATAAACTCAGACCGAACCCTAACAGTAACTCTAACCCTAACCCTAAACCGAACCCTCACCTTTAACCAAAATTTTACCCTACCCATAACCCTAAACCTACCCTAACTTCATTCAAATCCTAACCCTAACCAAAACTAAAGCTAACCCTATACCTAACTCTAACCCTAACACTGACCTTAACCTGAAACCAACCCCTAAAACTAACCCTAACCCTCACACTTAACATAAACTTCACTTCAACCCTAACCCTACAACAAAACATAATACGAAATCTCCCCCAACTCTGACCTTAACCCTAATCCTAACCATAAGCCTAACCCTAACTCTAAACGTAAACCGAACCCTGACCCTAACTCTATCTCTAACCCTAATCCTAACCCTAAAACTTACCCTACACACTCAGCTTAAATGGAAACCTAACACTAACCCTCACAATCACATCTAAACCTAAACCGTACCCTTAACATAACCTTATCTCTAACCTTAAACTAGCCCTAAACCTAACCATGACTTAACCCTAAAACGAATCTTAACCCTAAACCTAATCCTAACTTTAACCCTAAACCCTAACGCTAAGTCTAAGCTCAACCCTCACTCTTGACTTAAACTTCACCCTAACCCTAACCCTAAACCGAACCCTAACCCTAAAGCTAACCCTAAACCTGACCCTACCCTTAATCTAAACAGCAAAACCTAACACTAACCCTAACACTAAACCTAAACCTAACCCTAACCTGATCCTAACCTTAACCCAAACCCCTAGCTCTAATGTTTACCCTAACCTTAATCTTAAACTTCACCCTAAACATAAGCCTAACTCGAAAACTAAACCTAACCCTAAACTATCCCCTCACTCTAGCCCGAAACCTAAACCTAACCCTAACTCTAACCCTCACACTTAACATAAACTTCACCCTAACAATAAAACTAAACATAATACTAAATATCCCCCAACTCTGGCCCTAAACCTAATCCTAAGCATAAACCGAACCCTAACTCTAAACTGAAACCTAACCCTGACCCTAACTCTATCTCTAACCCTAAAACTTACCCTACACGCTCAGCTTAAATGGAAACCTAACACTAACCCTCACACTAACATCGAAACCTAAACCTTACCCTTAACCTAACCTTATCTCTAACCTTAAACTAGCCCTAAACCTAACCATGACTTAACCCTAACACTTACCCTAACCCTGAAGCTAATCTTAAACCTAAACCTAATCCTAACCTTAGTTCTAAACCCTAATGCTAAGGCTAAGCTCAACCCTCACCCTCAACTTAAACTTCCCCCTAACCCTAACCCTAACTAACCCGAACCCTAACCCTAAAGCTAACCCTAAACCTAGACCCTAACATTAATCCAAACTCCAAAACCTACCCCGAACCCTAACACTAACCCTAAACCTAACCCTAACCTGATCCTAACATTAACCCAAACAGCTAACTCTAATATTTACCCTAAACCTAATCTTAACCTTCACCCTAAACCTAAGCCTAACCCTAAAACTAAACCTAACCCTAAACTATCCCCTCACTCTAGCCTAAAACCTAACCCTAACCCAAAACCTAACCCTAACCCTCACACTTAACATAAACTTCACCCTAACCCTAACCCTAAAACGATACATAATACTAAATATCCCCCAACTCTGACTCTAACCCTAATCCTAACCATAACCTAACCCTAACCCTAAACTGAAACCTAACCCTGGCCCTAACTCTATCTCTAACCCTAAAACTTACCCTACACCCTCAGCTTAAATGGAAACCTAGCACTAACCCTCACACAAACATCTAAACCTAAACCTACCCCTAACCTCATCTTGTCTCTGACCTTAAAATAGCCCTAAACCTAACCAACACTTAACCCTAACCCTTACCCTAACCCTAAAAGTGATCTTAACCCTAAACCTAATCCGAAACTTAAGCCTAACCCTAACCCCTAAGGCTAAGGCTAAGCTCAAACCTCACCCTTAACTTCAACTTCACCCTAACCACAACCCTAAACCAAACCCTAACCCTAAAGCTACCCTAAACCTGACCCTAACATTAACACAAAAACCAAAACCTAACCCTAACACCAACCCTAAACCTAACCCTAACCTCATCCTAACCTTGACACAAACACCTAACTCTAATATTTACCCTAACACTAATGTTAACTTAACCTTCACTCTAAACCTAACCCTAAACTATCCCCTCACTCTAGCCCTACACCTACACCTAACCCTAACCCTAACTCTAACCCTGGCCCTAACCGTTAACACCGTAAAACATCGGCTTAACTGTAAACCTAACACTAACCCTCACAAGAACCCTAACCCTTTCCCTAAACCTAACCCTATCTCTAATAATAACGCTAACACTGACCTAAACGTAACCCTTACTTAACTTTAAAGTTAACCCTAACCTTAACTCTACCCTAAACCTAACCTTAACAATAACTCTAAAGCTGACCCTAAACCTAACCCTAAACCCTAGCACGAACTCTAACTCTAAACCGAACCCTGACCTTAACTTAGCACTACCCCTGACCGTAAATATAGCCTTAACCCTAACCTTACCCCTAACCTAACCCAGACCCTAAACCTAACCCTAACACTAATCTTAATCCTAACTCTAACCTTAACCCTAACCCTTACCCTAACCCTCACTATTAACTGAGAATTCACCCTAACCCTAACTCTAACCCTAACCATAACACTTACCCTAAACCCTCACCTTAACTCTAAACCTAATGCTAACCCTCACCCTAACCCCGAACCGTATCCCCAACCCTAAACCTAACACTATCCCGAAACTTATCCCTAACCCTAACCCAAACACGAACAGTAACCCTAATCTAACACTAACCCTAATATTAACCCTAAACTTAACCCTATCCTAACCATGAACCTAACCTCTAACACTAAGTAGAATCCTCACCGTAATCCTAACCCTTACCTTAACCCTCACCCTGAACCTAAATGTAACTCTAACCCTGAACCTAAACCTAACACTAACCCTAAAGATAACTCCTAACCCTAACCCGAACTTTAAACCTAACCTTAACACTAACCTGAACACAAAATCATACTCTAGCCCTAACCCTAAGTATAACCCTCACGCCATCCTAAATTTCATCCAACCCTAACCCTAACCTTAACCTTAAACCTAAACCTAACCCGAACCCTAACCTTAAACCAAACTCTAACCATAATGCTACTCCACCTGTAACCCTAAAACTTAGCCTTACATTAGCCCTGAACCGAAGTCTAGTCCTAATCCTAATCCTAACCGTAGACCTAATCCTATCACTAACCCTAACTCTAACCTTGATCTTAAATAGAACACTAATTCTAATTCGAAAACTGAACCTAAACCGAAAACTTACGCTACACCTAACCCTAACCCTAAACCTAACCCTAACTCGAACCCTAAACATAACACTTACTCTAAACCCTCACCTTAACTGTAAAACTAACAATAACCCTCACCCTGACCCCTAACCATATCCCCCAACCCTAACCCTAATGCTCTCCCTAACCCTAACCCTAACACTGAAGAGAAACCCTAAGCCGTAACGATAACTCTAACACAAACCCTAACCCCTAACACCAAAGCCTAACCCAAACCTTAACCCTAACTCTCACCCTAACTCTAACACTAACCCTCAACCTGATCATAAACCTAACCCTGACCATAAACCGAAACTAAGCATGACCAGAACCACAATGACTAACCGGGACCCTCACCCAAACACTCACCCTAAATTAAAACTCTAACCCCTAACACCTTACCATAACCATAATCCTAAACTTACCCAACCCTAACCCTAAACCTAACCCTCACCCCAACCACAAAGCCTAACACAAACCGTGACCCTAACCCGAACCGTAACACTAAACTTAACCCTAACCTAAAATCTAACCCTCACCCTAAAAGTAAACAGAACCCGTAAACTTAACCCTAACACGAAAAACAACCTTAACGCTAACCTGAAAACTAAACCAAACCTTAGCCATAACCCTAACCCTAACCCTCACCCAATCTTAAACTTCACCTTATCCCTAACCTAAAGCTCACCCTAACTCTAAACCTATCCCTACCCATATACCAAACCGTAACCTTAACCTTGGTGCACCTGTAAAACTAAAAATAACCCTTACAATAACTCTGATCTTAACCCTCACCCTAAACCTAATCCTACTCTTAACCCCGACCATAACCCTAACCTAACCTTAACCCTAACTTTAAACCTACCATAAACTCAGACCGAACCCTAACAATAACTCTAACCCTAACCCTAAACCGAACCCTCACCTTTAACCAAAATTTTACCCTACCCATAACCCTAAACCTACCCTAACTTCATTCAAATCCTAACCCTAACCAAAACTAAAGCTAACCCTATACCTAACTCTAACCCTAACCCTGACCCTAACCTGAACCCAACCCCTAAAACTAACCCTAACCCTCACACTAAACATAAACTTCACTTCAACTCTAACCCTACAACGAAACATAATACGAAATCTCCCCCAACTCTGACCTTAACCCTAATCCTAACCATAAGCCTAACCCTAACTCTAAACGTAAACCGAACCCTGACCCTAACTCTATCTCTAACCCTAATCCTAACCCTAAAACTTACCCTACACACTCAGCTTAAATGGAAACCTAACACTAACCCTCACAATCACATCTAAACCTAAACCGTACCCTTAACATAACCTTATCTCTAACCTTAAACTAGCCCTAAACCTAACCATGACTTAACCCTAAAACGAATCTTAACCCTAAACCTAATCCTAACTTTAACCCTAAACCCTAACGCTAAGTCTAAGCTCAACCCTCACTCTTGACTTAAACTTCACCCTAACCCTAACCCTAAACCGAACCCTAACCCTAAAGCTAACCCTAAACCTGACCCTACTCTTAATCTAAACAGCAAAACCTAACACTAACCCTAACACTAAACCTAAACCTAACCCTAACCTGATCCTAACCTTAACCCAAACCCCTAGCTCTAATGTTTACCCTAACCTTAATCTTAAACTTCACCCTAAACATAAGCCTAACTCGAAAACTAAACCTAACCCTAAACTATCCCCTCACTCTAGCCCGAAACCTAAACCTAACCCTAACTCTAACCCTCACACTTAACATAAACTTCACCCTAACTCTAAAACTAGACATAATACTAAATATCCCCCAACTCTGGCCCTAAACCTAATCCTAAGCATAAACGGAACCCTAACTCTAAACTGAAACCTAACCCTGACCCTAACTCTATCTCTAACCCTAAACTTACCCTACACGCTCAGCTTAAATGGAAACCTAACACTAACCCTCACAATCACATCTAAACCTAAACCGTACCCTTAACATAACCTTATCTCTAACCTTAAACTAGCCCTAAACCTAACCATGACTTAACCCGAAAACGAATCTTAACCCTAAACCTAATTTTAACTTTAACCCTAAACCCTAACGCTAAGTCTAAGCTCAACCCTCACTCTTGACTTAAACTTCACCCTAACCCTAACCCTAAACCGAACCCTAACCCTAAAGCTAACCCTAAACCTGACCCTACCCTTAATCTAAACAGCAAAACCTAACACTAACCCTAACACTAAACATAAACCTAACCCTAACCTGATCCTAACCTTAACCCAAACCCCTAGCTCTAACGTTTACCCTAACCTTAATCTTAAACTTCACCCTAAACATAAGCCTAACTCGAAAACTAAACCTAACCCTAAACTATCCCCTCACTCTAGCCCGAAACCTAAACCTAACCCTAACTCTAACCCTCACACTTAACATAAACTTCACCCTAACTCTAAAACTAAACATAATACTAAATATCCCCCAACTCTGGCCCTAAACCTAATCCTAAGCATAAACCGAACCCTAACTCTAAACTGAAACCTAACCCTGACCCTAACTCTATCTCTAACCCTAAAACTTACCCTACACGCTCAGCTTAAATGGAAACCTAACACTAACCCTCACACTAACATCGAAACCTAAACCTTACCCTTAACCTAACCTTATCTCTAACCTTAAACTAGCCCTAAACCTAACCATGACTTAACCCTAACACTTACCCTAACCCTGAAGCTAATCTTAAACCTAAACCTAATCCTAACCTTAGTTCTAAACCCTAATGCTAAGGCTAAGCTCAACCCTCACCCTCAACTTAAACTTCCCCCTAACCCGAACCCTAACCCGAACCCTAACCCTAAAGCTAACCCTAAACCTGACCCTAACATTAATCCAAACACCAAAACCTACCCCGAACCCTAACACTAACCCTAAACCTAACCCTAACCTGATCCTAACATTAACCCAAACAGCTAACTCTAATATTTACCCTAAACCTAATCTTAACCTTCACCCTAAACCTAAGCCTAACCCTAAAACTAAACCTAACCCTAAACTATCCCCTCACTCTAGCCTTAAACCTAACCCTAACCCAAAACCTAACCCTAACCCTCACACTTAACATAAACTTCACCCTAACCCTAACCCTAAAACGAAACATAATACTAAATATCCCCCAACTCTGACTCTAACCCTAATCCTAACCATAAACCTAACCCTAACCCTAAACTGAAACCTAACCCTGGCCCTAACTCTATCTCTAACCCTAAAACTTACCCTACACCCTCAGCTTAAATGGAAACCTAGCACTAACCCTCACACAAACATCTAAACCTAAACCTACCCCTAACCTCATCTTGTTTCTGACCTTAAAATAGCCCTAAACCTAACCAACACTTAACCCTAACACTTACCCTAACCCTAAAAGTGATCTTAACCCTAAACCTAATCCGAAACTTAAGCCTAACCCTAACCCCTAAGGCTAAGGCTAAGCTCAAACCTCACCCTTAACTTCAACTTCACCCTAACCACAACCCTAAACCAAACCCTAACCCTAAAGCTACCCTAAACCTGACCCTAACCTTAACACAAAAACCAAAACCTAACCCTAACACCAACCCTAAACCTAACCCTAACCTCATCCTAACCTTGACACAAACACCTAACTCTAATATTTACCCTAACACTAATGTTAACTTAACCTTCACTCTAAACCTAACCCTAAACTATCCGCTCACTCTAGCCCTACATCTACACCTAACCCTAACTCTAACCCTGGCCCTAACCGTTAACACCGTAAAACATCGGCTTAACTGTAAACCTAACACTAACCCTCACAAGAACCCTAACCCTTTCCCTAAACCTAACCCTATCTCTAATAATAACGCTAACACTGACCTAAACGTAACCCTTACTTATCTTTAAAGTTAACCCTAACCTTAACTCTACCCTAACCCTAACCTTAACAATAACTCTAAAGCTGACCCTAAACCTAATCCTAAACCCTAGCACGAACTCTAACTCTAAACCGAACCCTGACCTTAACTTAGCACTACCCCTGACCGTAAATATAGCCTTAACCCTAACCTTACCCCTAACCTAACCCAGACCCTAAACCTAACCCTAACACTAATCTTAATCCTAACTCTAACCTTAACCCTAACCCTTACCCTAACCCTCACTATTAACTGAGAATTCACCCTAACCCTAACTCTAACCCTAACCATAACACTTACCCTAAACCCTCACCTTAACTCTAAACCTAATGCTAACCCTCACCCTAACCCCGAACCGTATCCCCAACCCTAAACCTAACACTATCCCTAAACTTATCCCTAACCCTAACCCAAACACGAACAGTAACCCTAATCTAACACTAACCCTAACATTAACCCTAAACTTAACCCTATCCTAACCATGAACCTAACCTCTAACACTAAGTAGAATCCTCACCGTAATCCTAACCCTTACCTTAACCCTCACCCTGAACCTAAATGTAACTCTAACCCTGAACCTAAACCTAACACTAACCCTAAAGATAACTGCTAACCCTAACCCGAACTTTAAACCTAACCTTAACACTAACCTGAACACAAAATCAAACTCTAGCCCTAACCCTAAGTATAACCCTCACGCCATCCTAAACTTCATCCAACCCTAACCCTAACCTTAACCTTAAACCTAAACCTAACCCAAACCCTAACCTTAAACCAAACTCTAACCATAATGTTACTCCACCTGTAACCCTAAAACTCTGCCTTACATTAGCCCTGAACCGAAGTCTAGTCCTACTTCTAATCCTAACCGTAGACCTAATCCTAACACTAACCCTAACTCTAACCTTGATCTTAAATAGAACACTAATTCTAATTCGAATACTGAACCTAATCCGAAAACTTAAGCTACACCTAACCCTAACCCTAAACCTAACCCTAACTCGAACCCTAAACATAACACTTACTCTAAACCCTCACCTTAACTGTGAAACTAACCATAACCCTCACCCTGACCCCTAACCATATCCCCCAACCCTAACCCTAATGCTCTCCCTAAACCTAACCCTAACACTGAAGAGAAACCCTAAGCCGTAACGATAACTCTAACACAAACCCTAACCCCTAACACCAAAGCCTAACCCAAACCTTAACCCTAACTCTCACCCTAACTCTAACACTAACCCTCAACCTGATCATAAACCTAACTCTAACCATAAACCAAAACTAAGCATGACCAGAACCACAATGACTAACCGGGACCCTCACCCAAACACTCACCCTAAATTAAAACTCTAACCCCTAACACCTTACCATAACCATAATCCTAAACTTACCCAACCCTAACCCTAAACCTAACCCTCACCCCAACCACAAAGCCTAACACAAACCGTGACCCTAACCCGAACCGTAACACTAAACTTAACCCTAACCTAAAATCTAACCCTCACCCTAAAAGTAAACAGAACCCGTAAACTTAACCCTAACACGAAAAACAACCTTAACGCTAACCTGAAAACTAAACCAAACCTTAGCCATAACCCAAACCCTAACCCTCACCCGATCTTAAACTTCACCTTATCCCTAACCTAAAGCTCACCCTAACTCTAAACCTATCCCTACCCATATACCAAACCGTAACCTTAACCTTGGTGCACCTGTAAAACTAAAAATAACCCTTACAATAACTCTGATCTTAACCCTCACCCTAAACCTAATCCTACTCTTAACCCCGACCATAACCTTAACCTAACCTTAACCCTAACTTTAAACCTACCATAAACTCAGACCGAACCCTAACAATAACTCTAACCCTAACCCTAAACCGAACCCTCACCTTTAACCAAAATTTTACCCTACCCATAACCCTAAACCTACCCTAACTTCATTCAAATCCTAACCCTAACCAAAACTAAAGCTAACCCTATACCTAACTCTAACCCTAACCCTGACCCTAACCTGAACCCAACCCCTAAATCTAACACTAACCCTCACACTAAACATAAACTTCACTTCAACCCTAACCCTACAACGAAACATAATACGAAATCTTCCCCAACTCTGACCTTAACCCTAATCCTAACCATAAGCCTAACCCTAACTCTAAACGTAAACCGAACCCTGACCCTAACTCTATCTCTAACCCTAATGCTAACCCTAAAACTTACCCTACACACTCAGCTTAAATGGAAACCTAACACTAACCCTCACACTAACATCGAAACCTAAACCTTACCCTTAACCTAACCTTATCTCTAACCTTAAACTAGCCCTAAACCTAACCATGACTTAACCCTAACACTTACCCTAACCCTGAAGCTAATCTTAAACCTAAACCTAATCCTAACCTTAGTTCTAAACCCTAATGCTAAGGCTAAGCTCAACCCTCACCCTCAACTTAAACTTCCCCCTAACCCGAACCCTAACCCGAACCCTAACCCTAAAGCTAACCCTAAACCTGACCCTAACATTAATCCAAACACCAAAACCTACCCCGAACCCTAACACTAACCCTAAACCTAACCCTAACCTGATCCTAACATTAACCCAAACAGCTAACTCTAATATTTACCCTAAACCTAATCTTAACCTTCACCCTAAACCTAAGCCTAACCCTAAAACTAAACCTAACCCTAAACTATCCCCTCACTCTAGCCTAAAACCTAACCCTAACCCTCACACTTAACATAAACTTCACCCTAACCCTAACCCTAAAACGAAACATACTACTAAATATCCCCCAACTCTGACTCTAACCCTAATCCTAACCATAAACCTAACCCTAACCCTAAACTGAAACCTAACCCTGGCCCTAACTCTATCTCTAACCCTAAAACTTACCCCACACCCTCAGCTTAAATGGAAACCTAGCACTAACCCTCACACAAACATCTAAACCTAAACCTACCCCTAACCTCATCTTGTCTCTGACCTTAAAATAGCCCTAAACCTAACCAACACTTAACCCTAACCCTTACCCTAACCCTAAAAGTGATCTTAACCCTAAACCTAATCCGAAACTTAAGCCTAACCCTAACCCCTAAGGCTAAGGCTAAGCTCAAACCTCACCCTTAACTTCAACTTCACCCTAACCACAACCCTAAACCAAACCCTAACCCTAAAGCTACCCTAAACCTGACCCTAACATTAACACAAAAACCAAAACCTAACCCTAACACCAACCCTAAACCTAACCCTAACCTCATCCTAACCTTGACACAAACACCTAACTCTAATATTTACCCTAACACTAATGTTAACTTAACCTTCACTCTAAACCTAACCCTAAACTATCCCCTCACTCTAGCCCTACACCTACACCTAACCCTAACCCTAACTCTATCCCTGGCCCTAACCGTTAACACCGTAAAACATCGGCTTAACTGTAAACCTAACACTAACCCTCACAAGAACCCTAACCCTTTCCCTAAACCTAACCCTATCTCTAATAATAACGCTAACACTGACCTAAACGTAACCCTTACTTAACTTTAAAGTTAACCCTAACCTTAACTCTACCCTAACCCTAACCTTAACAATAACTCTAAAGCTGACCCTAAACCTAACCCTAAACCCTAGCACGAACTCTAACTCTAAACCGAACCCTGACCTTAACTTAGCACTACCCCTGACCGTAAATATAGCCTTAACCCTAACCTTACCCCTAACCTAACCCAGACCCTAAACCTAACCCTAACACTAATCTTAATCCTAACTCTAACCTTAACCCTAACCCTTACCCTAACCCTCACTATTAACTGAAAATTCACCCTAACCCTAACTCTAACTCTAACCATAACACTTACCCTAAACCCTCACCTTAACTCTAAACCTAATGCTAACCCTCACCCTAACCCCGAACCGTATCCCCAACCCTAAACCGAACACTATCCCTAAACTTATCCCTAACCCTAACCCAAACACGAACAGTAACCCTAATCTAACACTAACCCTAACATTAACCCTAAACTTAACCCTATCCTAACCATGAACCTAACCTCTAACACTAAGTAGAATCCTCACCGTAATCCTAACCCTTACCTTAACCCTCACCCTGAACCTAAATGTAACTCTAACCCTGAACCTAAACCTAACACTAACCCTAAAGATAACTGCTAACCCTAACCCGAACTTTAAACCTAACCTTAACACTAACCTGAACACAAAATCAAACTCTAGCCCTAACCCTAAGTATAACCCTCACGCCATCCTAAACTTCATCCAACCCTAACCCTAACCTTAACCTTAAACCTAAACCTAACCCAAACCCTAACCTTAAACCAAACTCTAACCATAATGCTACTCCACCTGTAACCCTAAAACTTAGCCTTACATTAGCCCTGAACCGAAGTCTAGTCCTAATCCTAATCCTAACCGTAGACCTAATCCTATCACTAACCCTAACTCTAACCTTGATCTTAAATAGAACACTAATTCTAATTCGAAAACTGAACCTAAACCGAAAACTTAAGCTACACCTAACCCTAACCCTAAACCTAACCCTAACTCGAACCCTAAACATAACACTTAATCTAAACCCTCACCTTAACTGTAAAACTAACCATAACCCTCACCCTGACCCCTAACCATATCCCCAACCCTAACCCTAATGCTCTCCCTAAACCTAACCCTAACACTGAAGAGAAACCCTAAGCCGTAATGATAACTCTAACACAAACCCTAACCCCTAACACCAAAGCCTAACCCAAACCTTAACCCTAACTCTCACCCTAACTCTAACACTAACCCTCAACCTGATCATAAACCTAACCCTAACCATAAACCGAAACTAAGCATGACCAGAACCACAATGACTAACCGGGACCCTCACCCAAACACTCACCCTAAATTAAAACTCTAACCCCTAACACCTTACCATAACCATAATCCTAAACTTACCCAACCCTAACCCTAAACCTAACCCTCACCCCAACCACAAAGCCTAACACAAACCGTGACCCTAACCCGAACCGTAACACTAAACTTAACCCTAACCTAAAATCTAACCCTCACCCTAAAAGTAAACAGAACCCGTAAACTTAACCCTAACACGAAAAACAACCTTAACGCTAACCTGAAAACTAAACCAAACCTTAGCCATAACCCTAACCCTAACCCTCACCCGATCTTAAACTTCACCTTATCCCTAACCTAAAGCTCACCCTAACTCTAAACCTATCCCTACCCATATACCAAACCGTAACCTTAACCTTGGTGCACCTGTAAAACTAAAAATAACCCTTACAATAACTCTGATCTTAACCCTCACCCTAAACCTAATCCTACTCTTAACCCCGTCCATAACCCTAACCTAATCTTAACCCTAACTTTAAACCTACCATAAACTCAGACTGAACCCTAACAATAACTCTAACCCTAACCCTAAACCGAACCCTCACCTTTAACCAAAATTTTACCCTACCCATAACCCTAAACCTACCCTAACTTCATTCAAATCCTAACCCTAACCAAAACTAAAGCTAACCCTATACCTAACTCTAACCCTAACCCTGACCTTAACCTGAAACCAACCCCTAAAACTAACCCTAACCCTCACACTTAACATAAACTTCACTTCAACCCTAACCCTACAACGAAACATAATACGAAATCTCCCCCAACTCTGACCTTAAGCCTAATCCTAACCATAAGCCTAACCCTAACTCTAAACGTAAACCGAACCCTGACCCTAACTCTATCTCTAACCCTAATCCTAACCCTAAAACTTACCCTACACACTCAGCTTAAATGGAAACCTAACACTAACCCTCACAATAACATCTAAACCTAAACCGTACCCTTAACCTAACCTTATCTCTAACCTTAAACTAGCCCTAAACCTAACCATGACTTAACCCTAAAACTTACCCTAACCCTAAAATTAATCTTAACCCTAAACCTAATCCTAACTTTAACCCTAAAACCTAACGCTAAGTCTAAGCTCAACCCTCACTCTTGACTTAAACTTCACCCTAACCCTAACCCTAAACCGAACCCTAACCCTAAAGCTAACCCTAAACCTGACCCTACCCTTAATCTAAACAGCAAAACCTAACACTAACCCTAACACTAAACCTAAACCTAACCCTAACCTGATCCTAACCTTAACCCAAACCCCTAGCTCTAACGTTTACCCTAACCTTAATCTTAAACTTCACCCTAAACATAAGCCTAACTCGAAAACTAAACCTAACCCTAAACTATCCCCTCACTCTAGCCCGAAACCTAAACCTAACCCTAACTCTAACCCTCACACTTAACATAAACTTCACCCTAACTCTAAAACTAAACATAATACTAAATATCCCCCAACTCTGGCCCTAAACCTAATCCTAAGCATAAACCGAACCCTAACTCTAAACTGAAACCTAACCCTGACCCTAACTCTATCTCTAACCCTAAAACTTACCCTACACGCTCAGCTTAAATGGAAACCTAACACTAACCCTCACACTAACATCGAAACCTAAACCTTACCCTTAACCTAACCTTATCTCTAACCTTAAACTAGCCCTAAACCTAACCATGACTTAACCCTAACACTTACCCTAACCCTGAAGCTAATCTTAAACCTAAACCTAATCCTAACCTTAGTTCTAAACCCTAATGCTAAGGCTAAGCTCAACCCTCACCCTCAACTTAAACTTCCCCCTAACCCTAACCCTAACCCGAACCCTAAGCCTAAAGCTAACCCTAAACCTGACCCTAACATTAATCCAAACACCAAAACCTACCCCGAACCCTAACACTAACCCTAAACCTAACCCTAACCTGATCCTAACATTAACCCAAACAGCTAACTCTAATATTTACCCTAAACCTAATCTTAACCTTCACCCTAAACCTAAGCCTAACCCTAAAACTAAACCTAACCCTAAACTATCCCCTCACTCTAGCCTTAAACCTAACCCTAACCCGAAACCTAACCCTAACCCTCACACTTAACATAAACTTCACCCTAACCCTAACCCTAAAACGAAACATAATACTAAATATCCCCCAACTCTGACTCTAACCCTAATCCTAACCATAAACCTAACCCTAACCCTAAACTGAAACCTAACCCTGGCCCTAACTCTATCTCTAACCCTAAAACTTACCCTACACTCTCAGCTTAAATGGAAACCTAGCACTAACCCTCACACAAACATCTAAACCTAAACCTACCCCTAACCTCATCTTGTCTCTGACCTTTAAATAGCCCTAAACCTAACCAACACTTAACCCTAACCCTTACCCTAACCCTAAAAGTGATCTTAACCCTAAACCTAATCCGAAACTTAAGCCTAACCCTAACCCCTAAGGCTAAGGCTAAGCTCAAACCTCACCCTTAACTTCAACTTCACCCTAACCACAACCCTAAACCAAACCCTAACCCTAAAGCTACCCTAAACCTGACCCTAACATTAACACAAAAACCAAAACCTAACCCTAACACCAACCCTAAACCTAACCCTAACCTCATCCTAACCTTGACACAAACACCTAACTCTAATATTTACCCTAACACTAATGTTAACTTAACCTTCACTCTAAACCTAACCCTAAACTATCCCCTCACTCTAGCCCTACACCTACACCTAACCCTAACCCTAACTCTAACCCTGGCCCTAACCGTTAACACCGTAAAACATCGGCTTAACTGTAAACCTAACACTAACCCTCACAAGAACCCTAACCCTTTCCCTAAACCTAACCCTATCTCTAATAATAACGCTAACACTGACCTAAACGTAACCCTTACTTAACTTTAAAGTTAACCCTAACCTTAACTCTACCCTAACCCTAACCTTAACAATAACTCTAAAGCTGACCCTCAACCTAACCCTAAACCCTAGCACGAACTCTAACTCTAAACCGAACCCTGACCTTAACTTAGCACTACCCCTGACCGTAAATATAGCCTTAACCCTAACCTTACCCCTAACCTAACCCAGACCCTAAACCTAACCCTAACACTAATCTTAATCCTAACTCTAACCTTAACCCTAACCCTTACCCTAACCCTCACTATTAACTGAGAATTCACCCTAACCCTAACTCTAACTCTAACTCTAACCCTAACCATAACACTTACCCTAAACCCTCACCTTAACTCTAAACCTAATGCTAACCCTCACCCTAACCCCGAACCGTATCCCCAACCCTAAACCTAACACTATCCCTAAACTTATCCCTAACCCTAACCCAAACACGAACAGTAACCCTAATCTAACACTAACCCTAACATTAACCCTAAACTTAACCCTATCCTAACCATGAACCTAACCTCTAACACTAAGTAGAATCCTCACCGTAATCATAACCCTTACCTTAACCCTCACCCTGAACCTAGATGTAACTCTAACCCTGAACCTAAACCTAACACTAACCCTAAAGATAACTGCTAACCCTAACCCGAACTTTAAACCTAACCTTAACACTAACCTGAACACAAAATCAAACTCTAGCCCTAACCCTAAGTATAACCCTCACGCCATCCTAAACTTCATCCAACCCTAACCCTAACCTTAACCTTAAACCTAAACCTAACCAGAACCCTAACCTTAAACCAAACTCTAACCATAATGTTACTCCACCTGTAACCCTAAAACTTAGCCTTACATTAGCCCTGAACCGAAGTCTAGTCCTAATTCTAATCCTAACCGTAGACCTAATCCTAACACTAACCCTAACTCTAACCTTGATCTTAAATAGAACACTAATTCTAATTCGAAAACTGAACCTAAACCGAATACTTAAGCTACACCTAACCCTAACCCTAAACCTAACCCTAACTCGAACCCTAAACATAACACTTAATCTAAACCCTCACCTTAACTGTGAAACTAACCATAACCCTCACCCTGACCCCTAACCATATCCCCCAACCCTAACCCTAATGCTCTCCCTAACCCTAACCCTAACACTGAAGAGAAACCCTAAGCCGTAACGATAACTCTAACAAAAACCCTAACCCCTAACACCAAAGCCTAACCCAAACCTTAACCCTAACTCTCACCCTAACTCTAACACTAACCCTCAACCTGATCATATACCTAACCCTAACCATAAACCAAAACTAAGCATGACCAGAACCACAATGACTAACCGGGACCCTCACCCAAACACTCACCCTAAATTAAAACTCTAACCCCTAACACCTTACCATAACCATAATCCTAAACTTACCCAACCCTAACTCTAAACCTAACCCTCACCCCAACCACAAAGCCTAACACAAACCGTGACCCTAACCCGAACCGTAACACTAAACTTAACCCTAGCCTAAAATCTAACCCTCACCCTAAAAGTAAACAGAACCCGTAAACTTAACCCTAACACGAAAAACAACCTTAACGCTAACCTGAAAACTAAACCAAACCTTAGCCATAACCCTAACCCTCACCCAATCTTAAACTTCACCTTATCCCTAACCTAAAGCTCACCCTAACTCTAAACCTATCCGTACCCATATACCAAACCGTATCCTTAACCTTGGTGCTCCTGTAAAACTAAAAATAACCCTTACAATAACTCTGATCTTAACCCTCACCCTAAACCTAATCCTACTCTTAACCCCGACCATAACCCTAACCTAACCTTAACCCTAACTTTAAACCTACCATAAACTCAGACCGAACCCTAACAATAACTCTAACCCTAACCCTAAACCGAACCCTCACCTTTAACCAAAATTTTACCCTACCCATAACCCTAAACCTACCCTAACTTCATTCAAATCCTAACCCTAACCAAAACTAAAGCTAACCCTATACCTAACTCTAACCCTAACCCTGACCCTAACCTGAACCCAACCCCTAAAACTAACCCTAACCCTCACACTAAACATAAACTTCACTTCAACCCTAACCCTACAACGAAACATAATACGAAATCTCCCCCAACTCTGACCTTAACCCTAATCCTAACCATAAGCCTAACCCTAACTCTAAACGTAAACCGAACCCTGACCCTAACTCTATCTCTAACCCTAATCCTAACCCTAAAACTTACCCTACACACTCAGCTTAAATGGAAACCTAACACTAACCCTCACAATAACATCTAAACCTAAACCGTACCCTTAACCTAACCTTATCTCTAACCTTAAACTAGCCCTAAACCTAACCATGACTTAACCCTAAAACTTACCCTAACCCTAAAACTAATCTTAACCCTAAACCTAATCCTAACTTTAACCCTAAACCCTAACGCTAAGTCTAAGCTCAACCCTCACTCTTGACTTAAACTTCACCCTAACCCTAACCCTAAACCGAACCCTAACCCTAAAACTAACCCTAAACCTGACCCTAACCTTAATCTAAACAGCAAAACCTAACACTAACCCTAACACTAAACCTAAACCTAACCCTAACCTGATCCTAACCTTAACCCAAACCCCTAGCTCTAATGTTTCCCTAACCTTAATCTTAAACTTCACCCTAAACATAAGCCTAACTCGAAAACTAAACCTAACCCTAAACTATCCTCTCACTCTAGCCCGAAACCTAAACCTAACCCTGACTCTAACCCTCACACTTAACATAAACTTCACCCTAACTCTAAAACTAAACATAATACTAAATATCCCCCAACTCTGGCCCTAAACCTAATCCTAAGCATAAACCGAACCCTAACTCTAAACTGAAACCTAACCCTGACCCTAACTCTATCTCTAACCCTAAAACTTACCCTACACGCTCAGCTTAAATGGAAACCTAACACTAACCCTCACACTAACATCGAAACCTAAACCTTACCCTTAACCTAACCTTATCTCTAACCTTAAACTAGCCCTAAACCTAACCATGACTTAACCCTAACACTTACCCTAACCCTGAAGCTAATCTTAAACCTAAACCTAATCCTAACCTTAGTTCTAAACCCTAATGCTAAGGCTAAGCTCAACCCTCACCCTCAACTTAAACTTCCCCCTAACCCTAACCCTAACCCGAACCCTAACCCTAAAGCTAACCCTAAACCTGACCCTAACATTAATCCAAACACCAAAACCTACCCCGAACCCTAACACTAACCCTAAACCTAACCCTAACCTGATCCTAACATTAACCCAAACAGCTAACTCTAATATTTACCCTAAACCTAATCTTAACCTTCACCCTAAACCTAAGCCTAACCCTAAAACTAAACCTAACCCTAAACTATCCCCTCACTCTAGCCTTAAACCTAACCCTAACCCAAAACCTAACCCTAACCCTCACACTTAACATAAACTTCACCCTAACCCTAACTCTAAAACGAAACATAATACTAAATATCCCCCAACTCTGACTCTAACCCTAATCCTAACCATAAACCTAACCCTAACCCTAAACTGAAACCTAACCCTGGCCCTAACTCTATCTCTAACCCTAAAACTTACCCTACACCCTCAGCTTAAATGGAAACCTAGCACTAACCCTCACACAAACATCTAAACCTAAACCTACCCCTAACCTCATCTTGTCTCTGACCTTAAAATAGCCCTAAACCTAACCAACACTTAACCCTAACACTTACCCGAACCCTAAAAGTGATCTTAACCCTAAACCTAATCCGAAACTTAAGCCTAACCCTAACCCCTAAGGCTAAGGCTAAGCTCAAACCTCACCCTTAACTTCAACTTCACCCTAACCACAACCCTAAACCAAACCCTAACCCTAAAGCTACCCTAAACCTGACCCTAACATTAACACAAAAACCAAAACCTAACCCTAACACCAACCCTAAACCTAACCCTAACCTCATCCTAACCTTGACACAAACACCTAACTCTAATATTTACCCTAACACTAATGTTAACTTAACCTTCACTCTAAACCTAACCCTAAACTATCCCCTCACTCTAGCCCTACACCTACACCTAACCCTAACCCTAACTCTAACCCTGGCCCTAACCGTTAACACCGTAAAACATCGGCTTAACTGTAAACCTAACACTAACCCTCACAAGAACCCTAACCCTTTCCCTAAACCTAACCCTATCTCTAATAATAACGCTAACACTGACCTAAACGTAACCCTTACTTAACTTTAAAGTTAACCCTAACCTTAACTCTACCCTAACCCTAACCTTAACAATAACTCTAAAGCTGACCCTCAACCTAACCCTAAACCCTAGCACGAACTCTAACTCTAAACCGAACCCTGACCTTAACTTAGCACTACCCCTGACCGTAAATATAGCCTTAACCCTAACCTTACCCCTAACCTAACCCAGACCCTAAACCTAACCCTAACACTAATCTTAATCCTAACTCTAACCTTAACCCTAACCCTTACCCTAACCCTCACTATTAACTGAGAATTCACCCTAACCCTAACTCTAACTCTAACTCTAACCCTAACCATAACACTTACCCTAAACCCTCACCTTAACTCTAAACCTAATGCTAACCCTCACCCTAACCCCGAACCGTATCCCCAACCCTAAACCTAACACTATCCCTAAACTTATCCCTAACCCTAACCCAAACACGAACAGTAACCCTAATCTAACACTAACCCTAACATTAACCCTAAACTTAACCCTATCCTAACCATGAACCTAACCTCTAACACTAAGTAGAATCCTCACCGTAATCATAACCCTTACCTTAACCCTCACCCTGAACCTAGATGTAACTCTAACCCTGAACCTAAACCTAACACTAACCCTAAAGATAACTGCTAACCCTAACCCGAACTTTAAACCTAACCTTAACACTAACCTGAACACAAAATCAAACTCTAGCCCTAACCCTAAGTATAACCCTCACGCCATCCTAAACTTCATCCAACCCTAACCCTAACCTTAACCTTAAACCTAAACCTAACCAGAACCCTAACCTTAAACCAAACTCTAACCATAATGTTACTCCACCTGTAACCCTAAAACTTAGCCTTACATTAGCCCTGAACCGAAGTCTAGTCCTAATTCTAATCCTAACCGTAGACCTAATCCTAACACTAACCCTAACTCTAACCTTGATCTTAAATAGAACACTAATTCTAATTCGAAAACTGAACCTAAACCGAATACTTAAGCTACACCTAACCCTAACCCTAAACCTAACCCTAACTCGAACCCTAAACATAACACTTAATCTAAACCCTCACCTTAACTGTGAAACTAACCATAACCCTCACCCTGACCCCTAACCATATCCCCCAACCCTAACCCTAATGCTCTCCCTAACCCTAACCCTAACACTGAAGAGAAACCCTAAGCCGTAACGATAACTCTAACAAAAACCCTAACCCCTAACACCAAAGCCTAACCCAAACCTTAACCCTAACTCTCACCCTAACTCTAACACTAACCCTCAACCTGATCATATACCTAACCCTAACCATAAACCAAAACTAAGCATGACCAGAACCACAATGACTAACCGGGACCCTCACCCAAACACTCACCCTAAATTAAAACTCTAACCCCTAACACCTTACCATAACCATAATCCTAAACTTACCCAACCCTAACTCTAAACCTAACCCTCACCCCAACCACAAAGCCTAACACAAACCGTGACCCTAACCCGAACCGTAACACTAAACTTAACCCTAGCCTAAAATCTAACCCTCACCCTAAAAGTAAACAGAACCCGTAAACTTAACCCTAACACGAAAAACAACCTTAACGCTAACCTGAAAACTAAACCAAACCTTAGCCATAACCCTAACCCTCACCCAATCTTAAACTTCACCTTATCCCTAACCTAAAGCTCACCCTAACTCTAAACCTATCCGTACCCATATACCAAACCGTATCCTTAACCTTGGTGCTCCTGTAAAACTAAAAATAACCCTTACAATAACTCTGATCTTAACCCTCACCCTAAACCTAATCCTACTCTTAACCCCGACCATAACCCTAACCTAACCTTAACCCTAACTTTAAACCTACCATAAACTCAGACCGAACCCTAACAATAACTCTAACCCTAACCCTAAACCGAACCCTCACCTTTAACCAAAATTTTACCCTACCCATAACCCTAAACCTACCCTAACTTCATTCAAATCCTAACCCTAACCAAAACTAAAGCTAACCCTATACCTAACTCTAACCCTAACCCTGACCCTAACCTGAACCCAACCCCTAAAACTAACCCTAACCCTCACACTAAACATAAACTTCACTTCAACCCTAACCCTACAACGAAACATAATACGAAATCTCCCCCAACTCTGACCTTAACCCTAATCCTAACCATAAGCCTAACCCTAACTCTAAACGTAAACCGAACCCTGACCCTAACTCTATCTCTAACCCTAATCCTAACCCTAAAACTTACCCTACACACTCAGCTTAAATGGAAACCTAACACTAACCCTCACAATAACATCTAAACCTAAACCGTACCCTTAACCTAACCTTATCTCTAACCTTAAACTAGCCCTAAACCTAACCATGACTTAACCCTAAAACTTACCCTAACCCTAAAACTAATCTTAACCCTAAACCTAATCCTAACTTTAACCCTAAACCCTAACGCTAAGTCTAAGCTCAACCCTCACTCTTGACTTAAACTTCACCCTAACCCTAACCCTAAACCGAACCCTAACCCTAAAACTAACCCTAAACCTGACCCTAACCTTAATCTAAACAGCAAAACCTAACACTAACCCTAACACTAAACCTAAACCTAACCCTAACCTGATCCTAACCTTAACCCAAACCCCTAGCTCTAATGTTTCCCTAACCTTAATCTTAAACTTCACCCTAAACATAAGCCTAACTCGAAAACTAAACCTAACCCTAAACTATCCTCTCACTCTAGCCCGAAACCTAAACCTAACCCTGACTCTAACCCTCACACTTAACATAAACTTCACCCTAACTCTAAAACTAAACATAATACTAAATATCCCCCAACTCTGGCCCTAAACCTAATCCTAAGCATAAACCGAACCCTAACTCTAAACTGAAACCTAACCCTGACCCTAACTCTATCTCTAACCCTAAAACTTACCCTACACGCTCAGCTTAAATGGAAACCTAACACTAACCCTCACACTAACATCGAAACCTAAACCTTACCCTTAACCTAACCTTATCTCTAACCTTAAACTAGCCCTAAACCTAACCATGACTTAACCCTAACACTTACCCTAACCCTGAAGCTAATCTTAAACCTAAACCTAATCCTAACCTTAGTTCTAAACCCTAATGCTAAGGCTAAGCTCAACCCTCACCCTCAACTTAAACTTCCCCCTAACCCTAACCCTAACCCGAACCCTAACCCTAAAGCTAACCCTAAACCTGACCCTAACATTAATCCAAACACCAAAACCTACCCCGAACCCTAACACTAACCCTAAACCTAACCCTAACCTGATCCTAACATTAACCCAAACAGCTAACTCTAATATTTACCCTAAACCTAATCTTAACCTTCACCCTAAACCTAAGCCTAACCCTAAAACTAAACCTAACCCTAAACTATCCCCTCACTCTAGCCTTAAACCTAACCCTAACCCAAAACCTAACCCTAACCCTCACACTTAACATAAACTTCACCCTAACCCTAACTCTAAAACGAAACATAATACTAAATATCCCCCAACTCTGACTCTAACCCTAATCCTAACCATAAACCTAACCCTAACCCTAAACTGAAACCTAACCCTGGCCCTAACTCTATCTCTAACCCTAAAACTTACCCTACACCCTCAGCTTAAATGGAAACCTAGCACTAACCCTCACACAAACATCTAAACCTAAACCTACCCCTAACCTCATCTTGTCTCTGACCTTAAAATAGCCCTAAACCTAACCAACACTTAACCCTAACACTTACCCGAACCCTAAAAGTGATCTTAACCCTAAACCTAATCCGAAACTTAAGCCTAACCCTAACCCCTAAGGCTAAGGCTAAGCTCAAACCTCACCCTTAACTTCAACTTCACCCTAACCACAACCCTAAACCAAACCCTAACCCTAAAGCTACCCTAAACCTGACCCTAACATTAACACAAAAACCAAAACCTAACCCTAACACCAACCCTAAACCTAACCCTAACCTCATCCTAACCTTGACACAAACACCTAACTCTAATATTTACCCTAACACTAATGTTAACTTAACCTTCACTCTAAACCTAACCCTAAACTATCCCCTCACTCTAGCCCTACACCTACACCTAACCCTAACCCTAACTCTAACCCTGGCCCTAACCGTTAACACCGTAAAACATCGGCTTAACTGTAAACCTAACACTAACCCTCACAAGAACCCTAACCCTTTCCCTAAACCTAACCCTATCTCTAATAATAACGCTAACACTGACCTAAACGTAACCCTTACTTAACTTTAAAGTTAACCCTAACCTTAACTCTACCCTAACCCTAACCTTAACAATAACTCTAAAGCTGACCCTAAACCTAACCCTAAACCCTAGCACGAACTCTAACTCTAAACCGAACCCTGACCTTAACTTAGCACTACCCCCGACCGTAAATATAGCCTTAACCCTAACCTTACCCCTAACCTAACCCAGACCCTCAACCTAACCCTAACACTAATCTTAATCCTAACTCTAACCTTAACCCTAACCCTTACCCTAACCCTCACTATTAACTGAGAATTCACCCTAACCCTAACTCTAACCCTAACCATAACACTTACCCTAAACCCTCACCTTAACTCTAAACCTAATGCTAACCCTCACCCTAACCCCGAACCGTATCCCCAACCCTAAACCGAACACTATCCCTAAACTTATCCCTAACCCTAACCCAAACACGAACAGTAACCCTAATCTAACACTAACCCTAACATTAACCCTAAACTTAACCCTATCCTAACCATGAACCTAACCTCTAACACTAAGTAGAATCCTCACCGTAATCCTAACCCTTACCTTAACCCTCACCCTGAACCTAAATGTAACTCTAACCCTGAACCTAAACCTAACACTAACCCTAAAGATAACTGCTAACCCTAACCCGAACTTTAAACCTAACCTTAACACTAACCTGAACACAAAATCAAACTCTAGCCCTAACCCTAAGTATAACCCTCACGCCATCCTAAACTTCATCCAACCCTAACCCTAACCTTAACCTTAAACCTAAACCTAACCCAAACCCTAACCTTAAACCAAACTCTAACCATAATGTTACTCCACCTGTAACCCTAAAACTCTGCCGTACATTAGCCCTGAACCGAGGTCTAGTCCTAATTCTAATCCTAACCGTAGACCTAATCCTAACACTAACCCTAACTCTAACCTTGATCTTAAATAGAACACTAATTCTAATTCGAAAACTGAACCTAATCCGAACACTTAAGCTACAACTAACCCTAACCCTAAACCTAACCCTAACTCGAACCCTAAACATAACACTTACTCTAAACCCTCACCTTAACTGTGAAACTAACCATAACCCTCACCCTGACCCCTAACTATATCCCCCAACCCTAACCCTAATGCTCTCCCTAACCCTAACCCTAACACTGAAGAGAAACCCTAAGCCGTAACGATAACTCTAACACAAATCCTAACCCCTAACACCAAAGCCTAACCCAAACCTTAACCCTAACTCTCACCCTAACTCTAACACTAACCCTCAACCTGATCATAAACCTAACCCTAACCATAAACCAAAACTAAGCATGACCAGAACCACAATGACTAACCGGGACCCTCACCCAAACACTCACCCTAAATTAAAACTCTAACCCCTAACACCTTACCATAACCATAATCCTAAACTTACCCAACCCTAACCCTAAACCTAACCCTCACCCCAACCACAAAGCCTAACACAAACCGTGACCCTAACCCGAACCGTAACACTAAACTTAACCCTAACCTAAAATCTAACCCTCACCCTAAAAGTAAACAGAACCCGTAAACTTAACCCTAACACGAAAAACAACCTTAACGCTAACCTGAAAACTAAACCAAACCTTAGCCATAACCCTAACCCTAACCCTCACCCAATCTTAAACTTCACCTTATCCCTAACCTAAAGCTCACCCTAACTCTAAACCTATCCCTACCCATATACCAAACCGTAACCTTAACCTTGGTGCACCTGTAAAACTAAAAATAACCCTTACAATAACTCTGATCTTAACCCTCACCCTAAACCTAATCCTACTCTTAACCCCGACCATAACGTTAACCTAACCTTAACCCTAACTTTAAACCTACCATAAACTCAGACCGAACCCTAACAATAACTCTAACCCTAACCCTAAACCGAACCCTCACCTTTAACCAAAATTTTACCCTACCCATAACCCTAAACCTACCCTAACTTCATTCAAATCCTAACCCTAACCAAAACTAAAGCTAACCCTATACCTAACTCTAACCCTAACCCTGACCCTAACCTGAACCCAACCCCTAAAACTAACCCTAACCCTCACACTAAACATAAACTTCACTTCAACCCTAACCCTACAACGAAACATAATATGAAATCTCCCCCAACTCTGACCTTAACCCTAATCCTAACCATAAGCCTAACCCTAACTCTAAACGTAAACCGAACCCTGACCCTAACGCTATCTCTAACCCTAATCCTAACCCTAAAACTTACCCTACACACTCAGCTTAAATGGAAACCTAACACTAACCCTCACACTAACATCGAAACCTAAACCTTACCCTTAACCTAACCTTATCTCTAACCTTAAACTAGCCCTAAGCCTAACCATGACTTAACCCTAACACTTACCCTAACCCTGAAGCTAATCTTAAACCTAAACCTAATCCTAACCTTAGTTCTAAACCCTAATGCTAAGGCTAAGCTCAACCCTCACTCTCAACTTAAACTTCCCCCTAACCCGAACCCTAACCCGAACCCTAAGCCTAAAGCTAACCCTAAACCTGACCCTAACATTAATCCAAACACCAAAACCTACCCCGAACCCTAACACTAACCCTAAACCTAACCCTAACCTGATCCTAACATTAACCCAAACAGCTAACTCTAATATTTACCCTAAACCTAATCTTAACCTTCACCCTAAACCTAAGCGTAACCCTAAAACTAAACCTAACCCTAAACTATCCCCTCACTCTAGCCTAAAACCTAACCCTAACCCAAAACCTAACCCTAACCCTCACACTTAACATAAACTTCACCCTAACCCTAACCCTAAAACGAAACATAATACTAAATATCCCCCAACTCTGACTCTAACCCTAATCCTAACCATAAACCTAACCCTAACCCTAAACTGAAACCTAACCCTGGCCCTAACTCTATCTCTAACCCTAAAACTTACCCTACACCCTCAGCTTAAATGGAAACCTAGCACTAACCCTCACACAAACATCTAAACCTAAACCTACCCCTAACCTCATCTTGTCTCTGACCTTAAAATAGCCCTAAACCTAACCAACACTTAACCCTAACCCTTACCCTAACCCTAAAAGTGATCTTAACCCTAAACCTAATCCGAAACTTAAGCCTAACCCTAACCCCTAAGGCTAAGGCTAAGCTCAAACCTCACCCTTAACTTCAACTTCACCCTAACCACAACCCTAAACCAAACCCTAACCCTAAAGCTACCCTAAACCTGACCCTAACATTAACACAAAAACCAAAACCTAACCCTAACACCAACCCTAAACCTAACCCTAACCTCATCCTAACCTTTACACAAACACCTAACTCTAATATTTACCCTAACACTAATGTTAACTTAACCTTCACTCTAAACCTAACCCTAAACTATCCCCTCACTCTAGCCCTACACCTACACCTAACTCTAACTCTAACCCTGGCCCTAACCGTTAACACCGTAAAACATCGGCTTAACTGTAAACCTAACACTAACCCTCACAAGAATCCTAACCCTTTCCCTAAACCTAACCCTATCTCTAATAATAACGCTAACACTGACCTAAACGTAACCCTTACTTAACTTTAAAGTTAACCCTAACCTTAACTCTACCCTATCCCTAACCTTAACAATAACTCTAAAGCTGACCCTAAACCTAACCCTAAACCCTAGCACGAACTCTAACTCTAAACCGAACCCTGACCTTAACTTAGCACTACCCCTGACCGTAAATATAGCCTTAACCCTAACCTTACCCCTAACCTAACCCAGACCCTAAACCTAACCCTAACACTAATCTTAATCCTAACTCTAACCTTAACCCTAACCCTTACCCTAACCCTCACTATTAACTGAGAATTCACCCTAACCCTAACTCTAACCCTAACCATAACACTTACCCTAAACCCTCACCTTAACTCTAAACCTAATGCTAACCCTCACCCTAACCCCGAACCGTATCCCCAACCCTAAACCGAACACTATCCCTAAACTTATCCCTAACCCTAACCCAAACACGAACAGTAACCCTAATCTAACACTAACCCTAACATTAACCCTAAACTTAACCCTATCCTAACCATGAACCTAACCTCTAACACTAAGTAGAATCCTCACCGTAATCCTAACCCTTACCTTAACCCTCACCCTGAACCTAAATGTAACTCTAACCCTGAACCTAAACCTAACACTAACCCTAAAGATAACTGCTAACCCTAACCCGAACTTTAAACCTAACCTTAACACTAACCTGAACACAAAATCAAACTCTAGCCCTAACCCTAAGTATAACCCTCACGCCATCCTAAACTTCATCCAACCCTAACCCTAACCTTAACCTTAAACCTAAACCTAACTCAAACCCTAACCTTAAACCAAACTCTAACCATAATGTTACTCCACCTGTAACCCTAAAACTTAGCCTTACATTAGCCCTGAACCGAAGTCTAGTCCTAATTCTAATCCTAACCGTAGACCTAATCCTAACACTAACCCTAACTCTAACCTTGATCTTAAATAGAACACTAATTCTAATTCGAAAACTGAACCTAAACCGAAAACTTAAGCTACACCTAACCCTAACCCTAAACCTAACCCTAACTCGAACTCTAAACATAACACTTACTCTAAACCCTCACCTTAACTGTGAAACTAACCATAACCCTCACCCTGACCCCTAACCATATCCCCCAACCCTAACCCTAATGCTCTCCCTAACCCTAACACTGAAGAGAAACCCTAAGCCGTAACGATAACTCTAACAAAAACCCTAACCCCTAACACCAAAGCCTAACCCAAACCTTAACCCTAACTCTCACCCTAACTCTAACACTAACCCTCAACCTGATCATAAACCTAACCCTAACCATAAACCAAAACTAAGCATGACCAGAACCACAATGACTAACCGGGACCCTCACCCAAACACTCACCCTAAATTAAAACTCTAACCCCTAACACCTTACCATAACCATAATCCTAAACTTACCCAACCCTAACCCTAAACCTAACCCTCACCCCAACCACAAAGCCTAACACAAACCGTGACCCTAACCCGAACCGTAACACTAAACTTAACCCTAACCTAAAATCTAACCCTCACCCTAAAAGTAAACAGAACCCGTAAACTTAACCCTAACACGAAAAACAACCTTAACGCTAACCTGAAAACTAAACCAAACCTTAGCCATAACCCTAACCCTAACCCTCACCCGATCTTAAACTTCACCTTATCCCTAACCTAAAGCTCACCCTAACTCTAAACCTATCCCTACCCATATACCAAACTGTAACCTTAACCTTGGTGCACCTGTAAAACTAAAAATAACCCTTACAACAACTCTGATCTTAACCCTCACCCTAAACCTAATGCTACTCTTAACCCCGACCATTACCCTAACCTAACCTTAACCCTAACTTTAAACCTACCATAAACTCAGACCGAACCCTAACAATAACTCTAACCCTAACCCTAAACCGAACCCTCACCTTTAACCAAAATTTTACCCTACCCATAACCCTAAACCTACCCTAACTTCATTCAAATCCTAACCCTAACCAAAACTAAAGCTAACCCTATACCTAACTCTAACCCTAACCCTGACCCTAACCTGAACCCAACCCCTAAAACTAACCCTAACCCTCACACTAAACATAAACTTCACTTCAACCCTAACCCTACAACGAAACATAATACGAAATCTCCCCCAACTCTGACCTTAACCCTAATCCTAACCATAAGCCTAACCCTAACTCTAAACGTAAACCGAACCCTGACCCTAACGATATCTCTAACCCTAATCCTAACCCTAAAACTTACCCTACACACTCAGCTTAAATGGAAACCTAACACTAACCCTCACACTAACATCGAAACCTAAACCTTACCCTTAACCTAACCTTATCTCTAACCTTAAACTAGCCGTAAACCTAACCATGACTTAACCCTAACACTTACCCTAACCCTGAAGCTAATCTTAAACCTAAACCTAATCCTAACCTTAGTTCTAAACCCTAATGCTAAGGCTAAGCTCAACCCTCACCCTCAACTTAAACTTCCCCCTAACCCGAACCCTAACCCGAACCCTAAGCCTAAAGCTAACCCTAAACCTGACCCTAACATTAATCCAAACACCAAAACCTACCCCGAACCCTAACACTAACCCTAAACCTAACCCTAACCTGATCCTAACCTTAACCCAAACAGCTAACTCTAATATTTACCCTAAACCTAATCTTAACCTTCACCCTAAACCTAAGCGTAACCCTAAAACTAAACCTAACCCTAAACTATCCCCTCACTCTAGCCTTAAACCTAACCCTAACCCAAAACCTAACCCTAACCCTCACACTTAACATAAACTTCACCCTAACTCTAAAACTAAACATAATACTAAATATCCCCCAACTCTGGCCCTAAACCTAATCCTAAGCATAAACCGAACCCTAACTCTAAACTGAAACCTAACCCTGACCCTAACTCTATCTCTAACCCTAAAACTTACCCTACACGCTCAGCTTAAATGGAAACCTAACACTAACCCTCACACTAACATCGAAACCTAAACCTTACCCTTAACCTAACCTTATCTCTAACCTTAAACTAGCCCTAAACCTAACCATGACTTAACCCTAACACTTACCCTAACCCTGAAGCTAATCTTAAACCTAAACCTAATCCTAACCTTAGTTCTAAACCCTAATGCTAAGGCTAAGCTCAACCCTCACCCTCAACTTAAACTTCCCCCTAACCCTAACCCTAACCCGAACCCTAAGCCTAAAGCTAACCCTAAACCTGACCCTAACATTAATCCAAACACCAAAACCTACCCCGAACCCTAACACTAACCCTAAACCTAACCCTAACCTGATCCTAACATTAACCCAAACAGCTAACTCTAATATTTACCCTAAACCTAATCTTAACCTTCACCCTAAACCTAAGCCTAACCCTAAAACTAAACCTAACCCTAAACTATCCCCTCACTCTAGCCTTAAACCTAACCCTAACCCGAAACCTAACCCTAACCCTCACACTTAACATAAACTTCACCCTAACCCTAACCCTAAAACGAAACATAATACTAAATATCCCCCAACTCTGACTCTAACCCTAATCCTAACCATAAACCTAACCCTAACCCTAAACTGAAACCTAACCCTGGCCCTAACTCTATCTCTAACCCTAAAACTTACCCTACACCCTCAGCTTAAATGGAAACCTAGCACTAACCCTCACACAAACATCTAAACCTAAACCTACCCCTAACCTCATCTTGTCTCTGACCTTAAAATAGCCCTAAACCTAACCAACACTTAAAACTAACCCTTACCCTAACCCTAAAAGTGATCTTAACCCTAAACCTAATCCGAAACTTAAGCCTAACCCTAACCCCTAAGGCTAAGGCTAAGCTCAAACCTCACCCTTAACTTCAACTTCACCCTAACCACAACCCTAAACCAAACCCTAACCCTAAAGCTACCCTAAGCCTGACCCTAACATTAACACAGAAACCAAAACCTAACCCTAACACCAACCCTAAACCTAACCCTAACCTCATCCTAACCTTGACACAAACACCTAACTCTAATATTTACCCTAACACTAATGTTAACTTAACCTTCACTCTAAACCTAACCCTAAACTATCCCCTCACTCTAGCCCTACACCTACACCTAACCCTAACCCTAACTCTAACCCTGGCCCTAACCGTTAACACCGTAAAACATCGGCTTAACTGTAAACCTAACACTAACCCTCACAAGAACCCTAACCCTTTCCCTAAACCTAACCCTATCTCTAATAATAACGCTAACACTGACCTAAACGTAACCCTTACTTAACTTTAAAGTTAACCCTAACCTTAACTCTACCCTAACCCTAACCTTAACAATAACTCTAAAGCTGACCCTAAACCTAACCCTAAACCCTAGCACGAACTCTAACTCTAAACCGAACCCTGACCTTAACTTAGCACTACCCCTGACCGTAAATATAGCCTTAACCCTAACCTTACCCCTAACCTAACCCAGACCCTCAACCTAACCCTAACACTAATCTTAATCCTAACTCTAACCTTAACCCTAACCCTTACCCTAACCCTCACTATTAACTGAGAATTCACCCTAACCCTAACTCTAACTCTAACCTTAACCATAACACTTACCCTAAACCCTCACCTTAACTCTAAACCTAATGCTAACCCTCACCCTAACCCCGAACCGTATCCCCAACCCTAAACCTAACTCTATCTATAAACTTATCCCTAACCCTAACCCAAACACGAACAGTAACCCTAATCTAACACTAACCCTAACATTAACCCTAAACTTAACCCTATCCTAACCATGAACCTAACCTCTAACACTAAGTAGAATCCTCACCGTAATCCTAACCCTTACCTTAACCCTCACCCTGAACCTAAATGTAACTCTAACCCTGAATCTAAACCTAACACTAACCCTAAAGATAACTGCTAACCCTAACCCGAACTTTAAACCTAACCTTAACACTAACCTGAACACAAAATCAAACTCTAGCCCTAACCCTAAGTATAACCCTCACGCCATCCTAAACTTCATCCAACCCTAACCCTAACCTTAACCTTAAACCTAAACCTAACCCAAACCCTAACCTTAAACCAAACTCTAACCATAATGTTACTCCACCTGTAACCCTAAAACTCTGCCTTACATTAGCCCTGAACCGAAGTCTAGTCCTAATTCTAATCCTAACCGTAGACCTAATCCTAACACTAACCCTAACTCTAACCTTGATCTTAAATAGAACACTAATTCTAATTCGAAAACTGAACCTAAACTGATAACTTAAGCTACACCTAACCCTAACCCTAAACCTAACCCTAACTCGAACCCTAAACATAACACTTACTCTAAACCCTCACCTTAGCTGTGAAACTAACCATAACCCTCACCCTGACCCCTAACCATATCCCCCAACCCTAACCCTAATGCTCTCCCTAACCCTAACCCTAACACTGAAGAGAAACCCTAAGCCGTAACGATAACTCTAACACAAACCCTAACCCCTAACACCAAAGCCTAACCCAAACCTTAACCCTAACTCTCACCCTAACTCTAACACTAACCCTCAACCTGATCATAAACCTAACCCTAACCATAAACCAAAACTAAGCATGACCAGAACCACAATGACTAACCGGGACCCTCACCCAAACACTCACCCTAAATTAAAACTCTAACCCCTAACACCTTACCATAACCATAATCCTAAACTTACCCAACCCTAACCCTAAACCTAACCCTCACCCCAACCACAAAGCCTAACACAAACCGTGACCCTAACCCGAACCGTAACACTAAACTTAACCCTAGCCTAAAATCTAACCCTCACCCTAAAAGTAAACAGAACCCGTAAACTTAACCCTAACACGAAAAACAACCTTAACGCTAACCTGAAAACTAAACCAAACCTTAGCCATAACCCTAACCCTAACCCTCACCCGATCTTAAACTTCACCTTATCCCTAACCTAAAGCTCACCCTAACTCTAAACCTATCCCTACCCATATACCAAACCGTAACCTTAACCTTGGTGCACCTGTAAAACTAAAAATAACCCTTACAATAACTCTGATCTTAACCCTCACCCTAAACCTAATCCTACTCTTAACCCCGACCATAACCTTAACCTAACCTTAACCCTAACTTTAAACCTACCATAAACTCAGACCGAACCCTAACAATAACTCTAACCCTAACCCTAAACCGAACCCTCACCTTTAACCAAAATTTTACCCTACCCATAACCCTAAACCTACCCTAACTTCATTCAAATCCTAACCCTAACCAAAACTAAAGCTAACCCTATACCTAACTCTAACCCTAACCCTGACCCTAACCTGAACCCAACCCCTAAAACTAACCCTAACCCTCACACTAAACATAAACTTCACTTCAACCCTAACCCTACAACGAAACATAATACGAAATCTCCCCCAACTCTGACCTTCACCCTAATCCTAACCATAAGCCTAACCCTAACTCTAAACGTAAACCGAACCCTGACCCTAACGATATCTCTAACCCTAATCCTAACCCTAAAACTTACCCTACACACTCAGCTTAAATGGAAACCTAACACTAACCCTCACAATAACATCGAAACCTAAACCGTACCCTTAACCTAACCTTATCTCTAACCTTAAACTAGCCCTAAACCTAACCATGACTTAACCCTAAAACTTACCCTAACCCTAAAACTAATCTTAACCCTAAACCTAATCCTAACTTTAACCCTAAAACCTAACGCTAAGTCTAAGCTCAACCCTCACTCTTGACTTAAACTTCACCCTAACCCTAACCCTAAACCGAACCCTAACCCTAAAGCTAACCCTAAACCTGACCCTACCCTTAATCTAAACAGCAAAACCTAACACTAACCCTAACACTAAACCTAAACCTAACCCTAACCTGATCCTAACCTTAACCCAAACCCCTAGCTCTAATGTTTACCCTAACCTTAATCTTAAACTTCACCCTAAACATAAGCCTAACTCGAAAACTAAACCTAACCCTAAACTATCCCCTCACTCTAGCCCGAAACTTAAACCTAACCCTAACTCTAACCCTCACACTTAACATAAACTTCACCCTAACTCTAAAACTAAACATAATACTAAATATCCCCCAACTCTGGCCCTAAACCTAATGCTAAGCATAAACCGAACCCTAACTCTAAACTGAAACCTAACCCTGACCCTAACTCTATCTCTAACCCTAAAACTTACTCTACACGCTCAGCTTAAATGGAAACCTAACACTAACCCTCACACTAACATCGAAACCTAAACCTTACCCTTAACCTAACCTTATCTCTAACCTTAAACTAGCCCTAAACCTAACCATGACTTAACCCTAACACTTACCCTAACCCTGAAGCTAATCTTAAACCTAAACCTAATCCTAACCTTAGTTCTAAACCCTAATGCTAAGGCTAAGCTCAACCCCCACCCTCAACTTAAACTTCCCCCTAACCCTAACCCTAACCCGAACCCTAACCCTAAAGCTAACCCTAAACCTGACCCTAACATTAATCCAAACACCAAAACCTACCCCGAACCCTAACACTAACCCTAAACCTAACCCTATCCTGATCCTAACATTAACCCAAACAGCTAACTCTAATATTTACCCTAAACCTAATCTTAACCTTCACCCTAAACCTAAGCCTAACCCTAAAACTAAACCTAACCCTAAACTATCCCCTCACTCTAGCCTTAAACCTAACCCTAACCCAAAACCTAACCCTAACCCTCACACTTAACATAAACTTCACCCTAACCCTAACCCTAAAACGAAACATAATACTAAATATCCCCCAACTCTGACTCTAACCCTAATCCTAACCATAAACCTAACCCTAACCCTAAACTGAAACCTAACCCTGGCCCTAACTCTATCTCTAACCCTAAAACTTACCCTACACCCTCAGCTTAAATGGAAACCTAGCACTAACCCTCACACAAACATCTAAACCTAAACCTACCCCTAACCTCATCTTGTCTCTGACCTTAAAATAGCCCTAAACCTAACCAACACTTAACCCTAACCCTTACCCTAACCCTAAAAGTGATCTTAACCCTAAACCTAATCCGAAACTTAAGCCTAACCCTAACCCCTAAGGCTAAGGCTAAGCTCAAACCTCACCCTTAACTTCAACTTCACCCTAACCACAACCCTAAACCAAACCCTAACCCTAAAGCTACCCTAAACCTGACCCTAACATTAACACAAAAACCAAAACCTAACCCTAACACCAACCCTAAACCTAACCCTAACCTCATCCTAACCTTTACACAAACACCTAACTCTAATATTTACCCTAACACTAATGTTAACTTAACCTTCACTCTAAACCTAACCCTAAACTATCCCCTCACTCTAGCCCTACACCTACACCTAACTCTAACTCTAACCCTGGCCCTAACCGTTAACACCGTAAAACATCGGCTTAACTGTAAACCTAACACTAACCCTCACAAGAATCCTAACCCTTTCCCTAAACCTAACCCTATCTCTAATAATAACGCTAACACTGACCTAAACGTAACCCTTACTTAACTTTAAAGTTAACCCTAACCTTAACTCTACCCTATCCCTAACCTTAACAATAACTCTAAAGCTGACCCTAAACCTAACCCTAAACCCTAGCACGAACTCTAACTCTAAACCGAACCCTGACCTTAACTTAGCACTACCCCTGACCGTAAATATAGCCTTAACCCTAACCTTACCCCTAACCTAACCCAGACCCTAAACCTAACCCTAACACTAATCTTAATCCTAACTCTAACCTTAACCCTAACCCTTACCCTAACCCTCACTATTAACTGAGAATTCACCCTAACCCTAACTCTAACCCTAACCATAACACTTACCCTAAACCCTCACCTTAACTCTAAACCTAATGCTAACCCTCACCCTAACCCCGAACCGTATCCCCAACCCTAAACCGAACACTATCCCTAAACTTATCCCTAACCCTAACCCAAACACGAACAGTAACCCTAATCTAACACTAACCCTAACATTAACCCTAAACTTAACCCTATCCTAACCATGAACCTAACCTCTAACACTAAGTAGAATCCTCACCGTAATCCTAACCCTTACCTTAACCCTCACCCTGAACCTAAATGTAACTCTAACCCTGAACCTAAACCTAACACTAACCCTAAAGATAACTGCTAACCCTAACCCGAACTTTAAACCTAACCTTAACACTAACCTGAACACAAAATCAAACTCTAGCCCTAACCCTAAGTATAACCCTCACGCCATCCTAAACTTCATCCAACCCTAACCCTAACCTTAACCTTAAACCTAAACCTAACTCAAACCCTAACCTTAAACCAAACTCTAACCATAATGTTACTCCACCTGTAACCCTAAAACTTAGCCTTACATTAGCCCTGAACCGAAGTCTAGTCCTAATTCTAATCCTAACCGTAGACCTAATCCTAACACTAACCCTAACTCTAACCTTGATCTTAAATAGAACACTAATTCTAATTCGAAAACTGAACCTAAACCGAAAACTTAAGCTACACCTAACCCTAACCCTAAACCTAACCCTAACTCGAACTCTAAACATAACACTTACTCTAAACCCTCACCTTAACTGTGAAACTAACCATAACCCTCACCCTGACCCCTAACCATATCCCCCAACCCTAACCCTAATGCTCTCCCTAACCCTAACACTGAAGAGAAACCCTAAGCCGTAACGATAACTCTAACAAAAACCCTAACCCCTAACACCAAAGCCTAACCCAAACCTTAACCCTAACTCTCACCCTAACTCTAACACTAACCCTCAACCTGATCATAAACCTAACCCTAACCATAAACCAAAACTAAGCATGACCAGAACCACAATGACTAACCGGGACCCTCACCCAAACACTCACCCTAAATTAAAACTCTAACCCCTAACACCTTACCATAACCATAATCCTAAACTTACCCAACCCTAACCCTAAACCTAACCCTGACCCCAACCACAAAGCCTAACACAAACCGTGACCCTAACCCGAACCGTAACACTAAACTTAACCCTAACCTAAAATCTAACCCTCACCCTAAAAGTAAACAGAACCCGTAAACTTAACCCTAACACGAAAAACAACCTTAACGCTAACCTGAAAACTAAACCAAACCTTAGCCATAACCCTAACCCTAACCCTCACCCGATCTTAAACTTCACCTTATCCCTAACCTAAAGCTCACCCTAACTCTAAACCTATCCCTACCCATATACCAAACTGTAACCTTAACCTTGGTGCACCTGTAAAACTAAAAATAACCCTTACAACAACTCTGATCTTAACCCTCACCCTAAACCTAATGCTACTCTTAACCCCGACCATTACCCTAACCTAACCTTAACCCTAACTTTAAACCTACCATAAACTCAGACCGAACCCTAACAATAACTCTAACCCTAACCCTAAACCGAACCCTCACCTTTAACCAAAATTTTACCCTACCCATAACCCTAAACCTACCCTAACTTCATTCAAATCCTAACCCTAACCAAAACTAAAGCTAACCCTATACCTAACTCTAACCCTAACCCTGACCCTAACCTGAACCCAACCCCTAAAACTAACCCTAACCCTCACACTAAACATAAACTTCACTTCAACCCTAACCCTACAACGAAACATAATACGAAATCTCCCCCAACTCTGACCTTAACCCTAATCCTAACCATAAGCCTAACCCTAACTCTAAACGTAAACCGAACCCTGACCCTAACGATATCTCTAACCCTAATCCTAACCCTAAAACTTACCCTACACACTCAGCTTAAATGGAAACCTAACACTAACCCTCACACTAACATCGAAACCTAAACCTTACCCTTAACCTAACCTTATCTCTAACCTTAAACTAGCCGTAAACCTAACCATGACTTAACCCTAACACTTACCCTAACCCTGAAGCTAATCTTAAACCTAAACCTAATCCTAACCTTAGTTCTAAACCCTAATGCTAAGGCTAAGCTCAACCCTCACCCTCAACTTAAACTTCCCCCTAACCCGAACCCTAACCCGAACCCTAAGCCTAAAGCTAACCCTAAACCTGACCCTAACATTAATCCAAACACCAAAACCTACCCCGAACCCTAACACTAACCCTAAACCTAACCCTAACCTGATCCTAACCTTAACCCAAACAGCTAACTCTAATATTTACCCTAAACCTAATCTTAACCTTCACCCTAAACCTAAGCGTAACCCTAAAACTAAACCTAACCCTAAACTATCCCCTCACTCTAGCCTTAAACCTAACCCTAACCCAAAACCTAACCCTAACCCTCACACTTAACATAAACTTCACCCTAACTCTAAAACTAAACATAATACTAAATATCCCCCAACTCTGGCCCTAAACCTAATCCTAAGCATAAACCGAACCCTAACTCTAAACTGAAACCTAACCCTGACCCTAACTCTATCTCTAACCCTAAAACTTACCCTACACGCTCAGCTTAAATGGAAACCTAACACTAACCCTCACACTAACATCGAAACCTAAACCTTACCCTTAACCTAACCTTATCTCTAACCTTAAACTAGCCCTAAACCTAACCATGACTTAACCCTAACACTTACCCTAACCCTGAAGCTAATCTTAAACCTAAACCTAATCCTAACCTTAGTTCTAAACCCTAATGCTAAGGCTAAGCTCAACCCTCACCCTCAACTTAAACTTCCCCCTAACCCTAACCCTAACCCGAACCCTAAGCCTAAAGCTAACCCTAAACCTGACCCTAACATTAATCCAAACACCAAAACCTACCCCGAACCCTAACACTAACCCTAAACCTAACCCTAACCTGATCCTAACATTAACCCAAACAGCTAACTCTAATATTTACCCTAAACCTAATCTTAACCTTCACCCTAAACCTAAGCCTAACCCTAAAACTAAACCTAACCCTAAACTATCCCCTCACTCTAGCCTTAAACCTAACCCTAACCCGAAACCTAACCCTAACCCTCACACTTAACATAAACTTCACCCTAACCCTAACCCTAAAATGAAACATAATACTAAATATCCCCCAACTCTGACTCTAACCCTAATCCTAACCATAAACCTAACCCTAACCCTAAACTGAAACCTAACCCTGGCCCTAACTCTATCTCTAACCCTAAAACTTACCCTACACCCTCAGCTTAAATGGAAACCTAGCACTAACCCTCACACAAACATCTAAACCTAAACCTACCCCTAACCTCATCTTGTCTCTGACCTTAAAATAGCCCTAAACCTAACCAACACTTAAAACTAACCCTTACCCTAACCCTAAAAGTGATCTTAACCCTAAACCTAATCCGAAACTTAAGCCTAACCCTAACCCCTAAGGCTAAGGCTAAGCTCAAACCTCACCCTTAACTTCAACTTCACCCTAACCACAACCCTAAACCAAACCCTAACCCTAAAGCTACCCTAAGCCTGACCCTAACATTAACACAGAAACCAAAACCTAACCCTAACACCAACCCTAAACCTAACCCTAACCTCATCCTAACCTTGACACAAACACCTAACTCTAATATTTACCCTAACACTAATGTTAACTTAACCTTCACTCTAAACCTAACCCTAAACTATCCCCTCACTCTAGCCCTACACCTACACCTAACCCTAACCCTAACTCTAACCCTGGCCCTAACCGTTAACACCGTAAAACATCGGCTTAACTGTAAACCTAACACTAACCCTCACAAGAACCCTAACCCTTTCCCTAAACCTAACCCTATCTCTAATAATAACGCTAACACTGACCTAAACGTAACCCTTACTTAACTTTAAAGTTAACCCTAACCTTAACTCTACCCTAACCCTAACCTTAACAATAACTCTAAAGCTGACCCTAAACCTAACCCTAAACCCTAGCACGAACTCTAACTCTAAACCGAACCCTGACCTTAACTTAGCACTACCCCTGACCGTAAATATAGCCTTAACCCTAACCTTACCCCTAACCTAACCCAGACCCTCAACCTAACCCTAACACTAATCTTAATCCTAACTCTAACCTTAACCCTAACCCTTACCCTAACCCTCACTATTAACTGAGAATTCACCCTAACCCTAACTCTAACTCTAACCTTAACCATAACACTTACCCTAAACCCTCACCTTAACTCTAAACCTAATGCTAACCCTCACCCTAACCCCGAACCGTATCCCCAACCCTAAACCTAACTCTATCTATAAACTTATCCCTAACCCTAACCCAAACACGAACAGTAACCCTAATCTAACACTAACCCTAACATTAACCCTAAACTTAACCCTATCCTAACCATGAACCTAACCTCTAACACTAAGTAGAATCCTCACCGTAATCCTAACCCTTACCTTAACCCTCACCCTGAACCTAAATGTAACTCTAACCCTGAATCTAAACCTAACACTAACCCTAAAGATAACTGCTAACCCTAACCCGAACTTTAAACCTAACCTTAACACTAACCTGAACACAAAATCAAACTCTAGCCCTAACCCTAAGTATAACCCTCACGCCATCCTAAACTTCATCCAACCCTAACCCTAACCTTAACCTTAAACCTAAACCTAACCCAAACCCTAACCTTAAACCAAACTCTAACCATAATGTTACTCCACCTGTAACCCTAAAACTCTGCCTTACATTAGCCCTGAACCGAAGTCTAGTCCTAATTCTAATCCTAACCGTAGACCTAATCCTAACACTAACCCTAACTCTAACCTTGATCTTAAATAGAACACTAATTCTAATTCGAAAACTGAACCTAAACTGATAACTTAAGCTACACCTAACCCTAACCCTAAACCTAACCCTAACTCGAACCCTAAACATAACACTTACTCTAAACCCTCACCTTAGCTGTGAAACTAACCATAACCCTCACCCTGACCCCTAACCATATCCCCCAACCCTAACCCTAATGCTCTCCCTAACCCTAACCCTAACACTGAAGAGAAACCCTAAGCCGTAACGATAACTCTAACACAAACCCTAACCCCTAACACCAAAGCCTAACCCAAACCTTAACCCTAACTCTCACCCTAACTCTAACACTAACCCTCAACCTGATCATAAACCTAACCCTAACCATAAACCAAAACTAAGCATGACCAGAACCACAATGACTAACCGGGACCCTCACCCAAACACTCACCCTAAATTAAAACTCTAACCCCTAACACCTTACCATAACCATAATCCTAAACTTACCCAACCCTAACCCTAAACCTAACCCTCACCCCAACCACAAAGCCTAACACAAACCGTGACCCTAACCCGAACCGTAACACTAAACTTAACCCTAGCCTAAAATCTAACCCTCACCCTAAAAGTAAACAGAACCCGTAAACTTAACCCTAACACGAAAAACAACCTTAACGCTAACCTGAAAACTAAACCAAACCTTAGCCATAACCCTAACCCTAACCCTCACCCGATCTTAAACTTCACCTTATCCCTAACCTAAAGCTCACCCTAACTCTAAACCTATCCCTACCCATATACCAAACCGTAACCTTAACCTTGGTGCACCTGTAAAACTAAAAATAACCCTTACAATAACTCTGATCTTAACCCTCACCCTAAACCTAATCCTACTCTTAACCCCGACCATAACCTTAACCTAACCTTAACCCTAACTTTAAACCTACCATAAACTCAGACCGAACCCTAACAATAACTCTAACCCTAACCCTAAACCGAACCCTCACCTTTAACCAAAATTTTACCCTACCCATAACCCTAAACCTACCCTAACTTCATTCAAATCCTAACCCTAACCAAAACTAAAGCTAACCCTATACCTAACTCTAACCCTAACCCTGACCCTAACCTGAACCCAACCCCTAAAACTAACCCTAACCCTCACACTAAACATAAACTTCACTTCAACCCTAACCCTACAACGAAACATAATACGAAATCTCCCCCAACTCTGACCTTCACCCTAATCCTAACCATAAGCCTAACCCTAACTCTAAACGTAAACCGAACCCTGACCCTAACGATATCTCTAACCCTAATCCTAACCCTAAAACTTACCCTACACACTCAGCTTAAATGGAAACCTAACACTAACCCTCACAATAACATCGAAACCTAAACCGTACCCTTAACCTAACCTTATCTCTAACCTTAAACTAGCCCTAAACCTAACCATGACTTAACCCTAAAACTTACCCTAACCCTAAAACTAATCTTAACCCTAAACCTAATCCTAACTTTAACCCTAAACCCTAACGCTAAGTCTAAGCTCAACCCTCACTCTTGACTTAAACTTCACCCTAACCCTAACCCTAAACCGAACCCTAACCCTAAAGCTAACCCTAAACCTGACCCTACCCTTAATCTAAACAGCAAAACCTAACACTAACCCTAACACTAAACCTAAACCTAACCCTAACCTGATCCTAACCTTAACCCAAACCCCTAGCTCTAATGTTTACCCTAACCTTAATCTTAAACTTCACCCTAAACATAAGCCTAACTCGAAAACTAAACCTAACCCTAAACTATCCCCTCACTCTAGCCCGAAACTTAAACCTAACCCTAACTCTAACCCTCACACTTAACATAAACTTCACCCTAACTCTAAAACTAAACATAATACTAAATATCCCCCAACTCTGGCCCTAAACCTAATGCTAAGCATAAACCGAACCCTAACTCTAAACTGAAACCTAACCCTGACCCTAACTCTATCTCTAACCCTAAAACTTACTCTACACGCTCAGCTTAAATGGAAACCTAACACTAACCCTCACACTAACATCGAAACCTAAACCTTACCCTTAACCTAACCTTATCTCTAACCTTAAACTAGCCCTAAACCTAACCATGACTTAACCCTAACACTTACCCTAACCCTGAAGCTAATCTTAAACCTAAACCTAATCCTAACCTTAGTTCTAAACCCTAATGCTAAGGCTAAGCTCAACCCCCACCCTCAACTTAAACTTCCCCCTAACCCTAACCCTAACCCGAACCCTAACCCTAAAGCTAACCCTAAACCTGACCCTAACATTAATCCAAACACCAAAACCTACCCCGAACCCTAACACTAACCCTAAACCTAACCCTATCCTGATCCTAACATTAACCCAAACAGCTAACTCTAATATTTACCCTAAACCTAATCTTAACCTTCACCCTAAACCTAAGCCTAACCCTAAAACTAAACCTAACCCTAAACTATCCCCTCACTCTAGCCTTAAACCTAACCCTAACCCAAAACCTAACCCTAACCCTCACACTTAACATAAACTTCACCCTAACCCTAACCCTAAAACGAAACATAATACTAAATATCCCCCAACTCTGACTCTAACCCTAATCCTAACCATAAACCTAACCCTAACCCTAAACTGAAACCTAACCCTGGCCCTAACTCTATCTCTAACCCTAAAACTTACCCTACACCCTCAGCTTAAATGGAAACCTAGCACTAACCCTCACACAAACATCTAAACCTAAACCTACCCCTAACCTCATCTTGTCTCTGACCTTAAAATAGCCCTAAACCTAACCAACACTTAACCCTAACCCTTACCCTAACCCTAAAAGTGATCTTAACCCTAAACCTAATCCGAAACTTAAGCCTAACCCTAACCCCTAAGGCTAAGGCTAAGCTCAAACCTCACCCTTAACTTCAACTTCACCCTAACCACAACCCTAAACCAAACCCTAACCCTAAAGCTACCCTAAACCTGACCCTAACCTCATCCTAACCTTGACACAAACACCTAACTCTAATATTTACCCTAACACTAATGTTAACTTAACCTTCACTCTAAACCTAACCCTAAACTATCCCCTCACTCTAGCCCTACACCTAACCCTAACCCTAACCCTAACCCTGGCCATAACCGTTAACACCGTAAAACATCGGCTTAACTGTAAACCTAACACTAACCCTCACAAGAACCCTAACCCTTTCCCTAAACCTAACCCTATCTCTAATAATAACGCTAACACTGACCTAAACGTAACCCTTACTTAACTTTAAAGTTAACCCTAACCTTAACTCTACCCTAACCCTAACCTTAACAATAACTCTAAAGCTGACCCTAAACCTAACCCTAAACCCTAGCACGAACTCTAACTCTAAACCGAACCCTGACCTTAACTTAGCACTACCCCTGACCGTAAATATAGCCTTAACCCTAACCTTACCCCTAACCTAACCCAGACCCTAAACCTAACCCTAACACTAATCTTAATCCTAACTCTAACCTTAACCCTAACCCTTACCCTAACCCTCACTATTAACTGAGAATTCACCCTAACCCTAACTCTAACTCTAACCCTAACCATAACACTTACCCTAAACCCTCACCTTAACTCTAAACCTAATGCTAACCCTCACCCTAAACCCGAACCGTATCCCCAACCCTAAACCGAACACTATCCCGAAACTTATCCCTAACCCTAACCCAAACACGAACAGTAACCCTAATCTAACACTAACCCTAACATTAACCCTAAACTTAACCCTATCCTAACCATGAACCTAACCTCTAACACTAAGTAGAATCCTCACCGTAATCCTAACCCTTACCTTAACCCTCACCCTGAACCTAAATGTAACTCTAAACCTGAACCTAAACCTAACACTAACCCTAAAGATAACTGCTAACCCTAACCCGAACTTTAAACCTAACCTTAACACTAACCTGAACACAAAATCAAACTCTAGCCCTAACCCTAAGAATAACCCTCACGCCATCCTAAACTTCATCCAACCCTAACCCTAACCTTAACCTTAAACCTAAACCTAACCCAAACCCTAACCTTAAACCAAACTCTAACCATAATGTTACTCCACCTGTAACCCTAAAACTTAGCCTTACATTAGCCCTGAACCGAAGTCTAGTCCTAATTTTAATCCTAACCGTAGACCTAATCCTAACACTAACACTAACTCTAACCTTGATCTTAAATAGAACACTAATTCTAATTCGAAAACTGAACCTAAACCGAAAACTTAAGCTACACCTAACCCTAACCCTAAACCTAACCCTAACTCGAACCCTAAACATAACACTTACTCTAAACCCTCACCTTAACTGTGAAACTAACCATAACCCTCACCCTGACCCCTAACCATATCCCCCAACCCTAACCCTAATGCTCTCCCTAACCCTAACACTGAAGAGAAACCCTAAGCCGTAACGATAACTCTAACACAAACCCTAACCCCTAACACCAAAGCCTAACCCAAACCTTAACCCTAACTCTCACCCTAACTCTAACACTAACCCTCAACCTGATCATAAACCTAACCCTAACCATAAACCAAAACTAAGCATGACCAGAACCACAATGACTAACCGGGACCCTCACCCAAACACTCACCCTAAATTAAAACTCTAACCCCTAACACCTTACCATAACCATAATCCTAAACTTACCCAACCCTAACCCTAAACCTAACCCTCACCCCAACCACAAAGCCTAACACAAACCGTGACCCTAACCCGAACCGTAACACTAAACTTAACCCTAGCCTAAAATCTAACCCTCACCCTAAAAGTAAACAGAACCCGTAAACTTAACCCTAACACGAAAAACAACCTTAACGCTAACCTGAAAACTAAACCAAACCTTAGCCATAACCCTAACCCTAACCCTCACCCGATCTTAAACTTCACCTTATCCCTAACCTAAAGCTCACCCTAACTCTAAACCTATCCCTACCCATATACCAAACCGTAACCTTAACCTTGGTGCACCTGTAAAACTAAAAATAACCCTTACAATAACTCTGATCTTAACCCTCACCCTAAACCTAATCCTACTCTTAACCCCGACCATAACCCTAACCTAACCTTAACCCTAACTTTAAACCTACCATAAACTCAGACCGAACCCTAACAATAACTCTAACCCTAACCCTAAACCGAACCCTCACCTTTAACCAAAATTTTACCCTACCCATAACCCTAAACCTACCCTAACTTCATTCAAATCCTAACCCTAACCAAAACTAAAGCTAACCCTATACCTAACTCTAACCCTAACCCTGACCCTAACCTTTACCCAACCCCTAAAACTAACCCTAACCCTCACACTAAACATAAACTTCACTTCAACCCTAACCCTACAACGAAACATAATACGAAATCTCCCCCAACTCTGACCTTAACCCTAATCCTAACCATAAGCCTAACCCTAACTCTAAACGTAAACCGAACCCTGACCCTAACTCTATCTCTAACCCTAATCCTAACCCTAAAACTTACCCTACACACTCAGCTTAAATGGAAACCTAACACTAACCCTCACAATAACATCTAAACCTAAACCGTACCCTTAACATAACCTTATCTCTAACCTTAAACTAGCCCTAAACCTAACCATGACTTAACCCTAAAACTTATCTTAACCCTAAACCTAATCCTAACTTTAACCCTAAACCCTAACGCTAAGGCTAAGCTCAACCCTCACTCTTGACTTAAACTTCACCCTAACCCTAACCCTAAACCGAACCCTAACCCTAAAGCTAACCCTAAACCTGACCCTACCCTTAATCTAAACAGCAAAACCTAACACTAACCCTAACACTAAACCTAAACCTAACCCTAACCTGATCCTAACCTTAACCCAAACCCCTAGCTCTAATGTTTACCCTAACCTTAATCTTAAACTTCACCCTAAACATAAGCCTAACTCGAAAACTAAACCTAACCCTAAACTATCCCCTCACTCTATCCCGAAACCTAAACCTAACCCTGACTCTAACCCTCACACTTAACATAAACTTCACCCTAACTCTAAAACTAAACATAATACTAAATATCCCCCAACTCTGGCCCTAAACCTAATCCTAAGCATAAACCGAACCCTAACTCTAAACTGAAACCTAACCCTGACCCTAACTCTATCTCTAACCCTAAAACTTACCCTACACGCTCAGCTTAAATGGAAACCTAACACTAACCCTCACACTAACATCGAAACCTAAACCTTACCCTTAACCTAACCTTATCTCTAACCTTAAACTAGCCCTAAACCTAACCATGACTTAACCCTAACACTTACCCTAACCCTGAAGCTAATCTTAAACCTAAACCTAATCCTAACCTTAGTTCTAAACCCTAATGCTAAGGCTAAGCTCAACCCTCACCCTCAACTTAAACTTCCCCCTAACCCGAACCCTAACCCGAACCCTAACCCTAAAGCTAACCCTAAACCTGACCCTAACATTAATCCAAACACCAAAACCTACCCCGAACCCTAACACTAACCCTAAACCTAACCCTAACCTGATCCTAACATTAACCCAAACAGCTAACTCTAATATTTACCCTAAACCTAATCTTAACCTTCACTCTAAACCTAAGCCTAACCCTAAAACTAAACCTAACCCTAAACTATCCCCTCACTCTAGCCTTAAACCTAACCCTAACCCGAAACCTAACCCTAACCCTCACACTTAACATAAACTTCACCCTAACCCTAACCCTAAAACGAAACATAATACTAAATATCCCCCAACTCTGACTCTAACCCTAATCCTAACCATAAACCTAACCCTAACCCTAAACTGAAACCTAACCCTGGCCCTAACTCTATCTCTAACCCTAAAACTTACCCTACACTCTCAGCTTAAATGGAAACCTAGCACTAACCCTCACACAAACATCTAAACCTAAACCTACCCCTAACCTCATCTTGTCTCTGACCTTAAAATAGCCCTAAACCTAACCAACACTTAACCCTAACCCTTATCCTAACCCTAAAAGTGATCTTAACCCTAAACCTAATCCGAAACTTAAGCCTAACCCTAACCCCTAAGGCTAAGGCTAAGCTCAAACCTCACCCTTAACTTCAACTTCACCCTAACCACAACCCTAAACCAAACCCTAACCCTAAAGCTACCCTAAGCCTGACCCTAACATTAACACAGAAACCAAAACCTAACCCTAACACCAACCCTAAACCTAACCCTAACCTCATCCTAACCTTGACACAAACACCTAACTCTAATATTTACCCTAACACTAATGTTAACTTAACCTTCACTCTAAACCTAACCCTAAACTATCCCCTCACTCTAGCCCTACACCTAACCCTAACCCTAACCCTAACTCTAACCCTGGCCCTAACCGTTAACACCGTAAAACATCGGCTTAACTGTAAACCTAACACTAACCCTCACAAGAACCCTAACCCTTTCCCTAAACCTAACCCTATCTCTAATAATAACGCTAACACTGACCTAAACGTAACCCTTACTTAACTTTAAAGTTAACCCTAACCTTAACTCTACCCTAACCCTAACCTTAACAATAACTCTATAGCTGACCCTAAACCTAACCCTAAACCCTAGCACGAACTCTAACTCTAAACCGAACCCTGACCTTAACTTAGCACTACCCCTGACCGTAAATATAGCCTTAACCCTAACCTTACCCCTAACCTAACCCAGACCCTAAACCTAACCCTAACACTAATCTTAATCCTAACTCTAACCTTAACCCTAACCCTTACCCTAACCCTCACTATTAACTGAGAATTCACCCTAACCCTAACTCTAACTCTAATCTTAACCATAACACTTACCCTAAACCCTCACCTTAACTCTAAACCTAATGCTAACCCTCACCCTAACCCCGAACCGTATCCCCAACCCTAAACCTAACTCTATCTATAAACTTATCCCTAACCCTAACCCAAACACGAACAGTAACCCTAATCTAACACTAACCCTAACATTAACCCTAAACTTAACCCTATCCTAACCATGAACCTAACCTCTAACACTAAGTAGAATCCTCACCGTAATCCTAACCCTTACCTTAACCCTCACCCTGAACCTAAATGTAACTCTAACCCTGAATCTAAACCTAACACTAACCCTAAAGATAACTGCTAACCCTAACCCGAACTTTAAACCTAACCTTAACACTAACCTGAACACAAAATCAAACTCTAGCCCTAACCCTAAGTATAACCCTCACGCCATCCTAAACTTCATCCAACCCTAACCCTAACCTTAACCTTAAACCTAAACCTAACCCAAACCCTAACCTTAAACCAAACTCTAACCATAATGTTACTCCACCTGTAACCCTAAAACTCTGCCTTACATTAGCCCTGAACCGAAGTCTAGTCCTAATTCTAATCCTAACCGTAGACCTAATCCTAACACTAACCCTAACTCTAACCTTGATCTTAAATAGAACACTAATTCTAATTCGAAAACTGAACCTAAACTGATAACTTAAGCTACACCTAACCCTAACCCTAAACCTAACCCTAACTCGAACCCTAAACATAACACTTACTCTAAACCCTCACCTTAGCTGTGAAACTAACCATAACCCTCACCCTGACCCCTAACCATATCCCCCAACCCTAACCCTAATGCTCTCCCTAACCCTAACCCTAACACTGAAGAGAAACCCTAAGCCGTAACGATAACTCTAACACAAACCCTAACCCCTAACACCAAAGCCTAACCCAAACCTTAACCCTAACTCTCACCCTAACTCTAACACTAACCCTCAACCTGATCATAAACCTAACCCTAACCATAAACCAAAACTAAGCATGACCAGAACCACAATGACTAACCGGGACCCTCACCCAAACACTCACCCTAAATTAAAACTCTAACCCCTAACACCTTACCATAACCATAATCCTAAACTTACCCAACCCTAACCCTAAACCTAACCCTCACCCCAACCACAAAGCCTAGCACAAACCGTGACCCTAACCCGAACCGTAACACTAAACTTAACCCTAGCCTAAAATCTAACCCTCACCCTAAAAGTAAACAGAACCCGTAAACTTAACCCTAACACGAAAAACAACCTTAACGCTAACCTGAAAACTAAACCAAACCTTAGCCATAACCCTAACCCTAACCCTCACCCGATCTTAAACTTCACCTTATCCCTAACCTAAAGCTCACCCTAACTCTAAACCTATCCCTACCCATATACCAAACCGTAACCTTAACCTTGGTGCACCTGTAAAACTAAAAATAACCCTTACAATAACTCTGATCTTAACCCTCACCCTAAACCTAATCCTACTCTTAACCCCGACCATAACCTTAACCTAACCTTAACCCTAACTTTAAACCTACCATAAACTCAGACCGAACCCTAACAATAACTCTAACCCTAACCCTAAACCGAACCCTCACCTTTAACCAAAATTTTACCCTACCCATAACCCTAAACCTACCCTAACTTCATTCAAATCCTAACCCTAACCAAAACTAAAGCTAACCCTATACCTAACTCTAACCCTAACCCTGACCCTAACCTGAACCCAACCCCTAAAACTAACCCTAACCCTCACACTAAACATAAACTTCACTTCAACCCTAACCCTACAACGAAACATAATACGAAATCTCCCCCAACTCTGACCTTCACCCTAATCCTAACCATAAGCCTAACCCTAACTCTAAACGTAAACCGAACCCTGACCCTAACGATATCTCTAACCCTAATCCTAACCCTAAAACTTACCCTACACACTCAGCTTAAATGGAAACCTAACACTAACCCTCACAATAACATCGAAACCTAAACCGTACCCTTAACCTAACCTTATCTCTAACCTTAAACTAGCCCTAAACCTAACCATGACTTAACCCTAAAACTTACCCTAACCCTAAAACTAATCTTAACCCTAAACCTAATCCTAACTTTAACCCTAAACCCTAACGCTAAGTCTAAGCTCAACCCTCACTCTTGACTTAAACTTCACCCTAACCCTAACCCTAAACCGAACCCTAACCCTAAAGCTAACCCTAAACCTGACCCTACCCTTAATCTAAACAGCAAATCCTAACACTAACCCTAACACTAAACCTAAACCTAACCCTAACCTGATCCTAACCTTAACCCAAACCCCTAGCTCTAATGTTTACCCTAACCTTAATCTTAAACTTCACCCTAAACATAAGCCTAACTCGAAAACTAAACCTAACCCTAAACTATCCCCTCACTCTAGCCCGAAACTTAAACCTAACCCTAACTCTAACCCTCACACTTAACATAAACTTCACCCTAACTCTAAAACTAAACATAATACTAAATATCCCCCAACTCTGGCCCTAAACCTAATGCTAAGCATAAACCGAACCCTAACTCTAAACTGAAACCTAACCCTGACCCTAACTCTATCTCTAACCCTAAAACTTACTCTACACGCTCAGCTTAAATGGAAACCTAACACTAACTCTCACACTAACATCGAAACCTAAACCTTACCCTTAACCTAACCTTATCTCTAACCTTAAACTAGCCCTAAACCTAACCATGACTTAACCCTAACACTTACCCTAACCCTGAAGCTAATCTTAAACCTAAACCTAATCCTAACCTTAGTTCTAAACCCTAATGCTAAGGCTAAGCTCAACCCCCACCCTCAACTTAAACTTCCCCCTAACCCTAACCCTAACCCGAACCCTAACCCTAAAGCTAACCCTAAACCTGACCCTAACATTAATCCAAACACCAAAACCTACCCCGAACCCTAACACTAACCCTAAACCTAACCCTATCCTGATCCTAACATTAACCCAAACAGCTAACTCTAATATTTACCCTAAACCTAATCTTAACCTTCACCCTAAACCTAAGCCTAACCCTAAAACTAAACCTAACCCTAAACTATCCCCTCACTCTAGCCTTAAACCTAACCCTAACCCAAAACCTAACCCTAACCCTCACACTTAACATAAACTTCACCCTAACCCTAACCCTAAAACGAAACATAATACTAAATATCCCCCAACTCTGACTCTAACCCTAATCCTAACCATAAACCTAACCCTAACCCTAAACTGAAACCTAACCCTGGCCCTAACTCTATCTCTAACCCTAAAACTTACCCTACACCCTCAGCTTAAATGGAAACCTAGCACTAACCCTCACACAAACATCTAAACCTAAACCTACCCCTAACCTCATCTTGTCTCTGACCTTAAAATAGCCCTAAACCTAACCAACACTTAACCCTAACCCTTACCCTAACCCTAAAAGTGATCTTAACCCTAAACCTAATCCGAAACTTAAGCCTAACCCTAACCCCTAAGGCTAAGGCTAAGCTCAAACCTCACCCTTAACTTCAACTTCACCCTAACCACAACCCTAAACCAAACCCTAACCCTAAAGCTACCCTAAACCTGACCCTAACCTCATCCTAACCTTGACACAAACACCTAACTCTAATATTTACCCTAACACTAATGTTAACTTAACCTTCACTCTAAACCTAACCCTAAACTATCCCCTCACTCTAGCCCTACACCTAACCCTAACCCTAACCCTAACCCTGGCCATAACCGTTAACACCGTAAAACATCGGCTTAACTGTAAACCTAACACTAACCCTCACAAGAACCCTAACCCTTTCCCTAAACCTAACCCTATCTCTAATAATAACGCTAACACTGACCTAAACGTAACCCTTACTTAACTTTAAAGTTAACCCTAACCTGAACTCTACCCTAACCCTAACCTTAACAATAACTCTAAAGCTGACCCTAAACCTAACCCTAAACCCTAGCACGAACTCTAACTCTAAACCGAACCCTGACCTTAACTTAGCACTACCCCTGACCGTAAATATAGCCTTAACCCTAACCTTACCCCTAACCTAACCCAGACCCTAAACCTAACCCTAACACTAATCTTAATCCTAACTCTAACCTTAACCCTAACCCTTACCCTAACCCTCACTATTAACTGAGAATTCACCCTAACCCTAACTCTAACTCTAACCCTAACCATAACACTTACCCTAAACCCTCACCTTAACTCTAAACCTAATGCTAACCCTCACCCTAACCCCGAACCGTATCCCCAACCCTAAACCGAACACTATCCCGAAACTTATCCCTAACCCTAACCCAAACACGAACAGTAACCCTAATCTAACACTAACCCTAACATTAACCCTAAACTTAACCCTATCCTAACCATGAACCTAACCTCTAACACTAAGTAGAATCCTCACCGTAATCCTAACCCTTACCTTAACCCTCACCCTGAACCTAAATGTAACTCTAAACCTGAACCTAAACCTAACACTAACCCTAAAGATAACTGCTAACCCTAACCCGAACTTTAAACCTAACCTTAACACTAACCTGAACACAAAATCAAACTCTAGCCCTAACCCTAAGAATAACCCTCACGCCATCCTAAACTTCATCCAACCCTAACCCTAACCTTAACCTTAAACCTAAACCTAACCCAAACCCTAACCTTAAACCAAACTCTAACCATAATGTTACTCCACCTGTAACCCTAAAACTTAGCCTTACATTAGCCCTGAACCGAAGTCTAGTCCTAATCCTAATCCTAACCGTAGACCTAATCCTAACACTAACCCTAACTCTAACCTTGATCTTAAATAGAACACTAATTCTAATTCGAAAACTGAACCTAAACCGAAAACTTAAGCTACACCTAACCCTAACCCTAAACCTAACCCTAACTCGAACCCTAAACATAACACTTACTCTAAACCCTCACCTTAACTGTGAAACTAACCATAACCCTCACCCTGACCCCTAACCATATCCCCCAACCCTAACCCTAATGCTCTCCCTAACCCTAACACTGAAGAGAAACCCTAAGCCGTAACGATAACTCTAACACAAACCCTAACCCCTAACACCAAAGCCTAACCCAAACCTTAACCCTAACTCTCACCCTAACTCTAACACTAACCCTCAACCTGATCATAAACCTAACCCTAACCATAAACCAAAACTAAGCATGACCAGAACCACAATGACTAACCGGGACCCTCACCCAAACACTCACCCTAAATTAAAACTCTAACCCCTAACACCTTACCATAACCATAATCCTAAACTTACCCAACCCTAACCCTAAACCTAACCCTCACCCCAACCACAAAGCCTAGCACAAACCGTGACCCTAACCCGAACCGTAACACTAAACTTAACCCTAGCCTAAAATCTAACCCTCACCCTAAAAGTAAACAGAACCCGTAAACTTAACCCTAACACGAAAAACAACCTTAACGCTAACCTGAAAACTAAACCAAACCTTAGCCATAACCCTAACCCTAACCCTCACCCGATCTTAAACTTCACCTTATCCCTAACCTAAAGCTCACCCTAACTCTAAACCTATCCCTACCCATATACCAAACCGTAACCTTAACCTTGGTGCACCTGTAAAACTAAAAATAACCCTTACAATAACTCTGATCTTAACCCTCACCCTAAACCTAATCCTACTCTTAACCCCGACCATAACCTTAACCTAACCTTAACCCTAACTTTAAACCTACCATAAACTCAGACCGAACCCTAACAATAACTCTAACCCTAACCCTAAACCGAACCCTCACCTTTAACCAAAATTTTACCCTACCCATAACCCTAAACCTACCCTAACTTCATTCAAATCCTAACCCTAACCAAAACTAAAGCTAACCCTATACCTAACTCTAACCCTAACCCTGACCCTAACCTGAACCCAACCCCTAAAACTAACCCTAACCCTCACACTAAACATAAACTTCACTTCAACCCTAACCCTACAACGAAACATAATACGAAATCTCCCCCAACTCTGACCTTCACCCTAATCCTAACCATAAGCCTAACCCTAACTCTAAACGTAAACCGAACCCTGACCCTAACGATATCTCTAACCCTAATCCTAACCCTAAAACTTACCCTACACACTCAGCTTAAATGGAAACCTAACACTAACCCTCACAATAACATCGAAACCTAAACCGTACCCTTAACCTAACCTTATCTCTAACCTTAAACTAGCCCTAAACCTAACCATGACTTAACCCTAAAACTTACCCTAACCCTAAAACTAATCTTAACCCTAAACCTAATCCTAACTTTAACCCTAAACCCTAACGCTAAGTCTAAGCTCAACCCTCACTCTTGACTTAAACTTCACCCTAACCCTAACCCTAAACCGAACCCTAACCCTAAAGCTAACCCTAAACCTGACCCTACCCTTAATCTAAACAGCAAATCCTAACACTAACCCTAACACTAAACCTAAACCTAACCCTAACCTGATCCTAACCTTAACCCAAACCCCTAGCTCTAATGTTTACCCTAACCTTAATCTTAAACTTCACCCTAAACATAAGCCTAACTCGAAAACTAAACCTAACCCTAAACTATCCCCTCACTCTAGCCCGAAACTTAAACCTAACCCTAACTCTAACCCTCACACTTAACATAAACTTCACCCTAACTCTAAAACTAAACATAATACTAAATATCCCCCAACTCTGGCCCTAAACCTAATGCTAAGCATAAACCGAACCCTAACTCTAAACTGAAACCTAACCCTGACCCTAACTCTATCTCTAACCCTAAAACTTACTCTACACGCTCAGCTTAAATGGAAACCTAACACTAACTCTCACACTAACATCGAAACCTAAACCTTACCCTTAACCTAACCTTATCTCTAACCTTAAACTAGCCCTAAACCTAACCATGACTTAACCCTAACACTTACCCTAACCCTGAAGCTAATCTTAAACCTAAACCTAATCCTAACCTTAGTTCTAAACCCTAATGCTAAGGCTAAGCTCAACCCCCACCCTCAACTTAAACTTCCCCCTAACCCTAACCCTAACCCGAACCCTAACCCTAAAGCTAACCCTAAACCTGACCCTAACATTAATCCAAACACCAAAACCTACCCCGAACCCTAACACTAACCCTAAACCTAACCCTATCCTGATCCTAACATTAACCCAAACAGCTAACTCTAATATTTACCCTAAACCTAATCTTAACCTTCACCCTAAACCTAAGCCTAACCCTAAAACTAAACCTAACCCTAAACTATCCCCTCACTCTAGCCTTAAACCTAACCCTAACCCAAAACCTAACCCTAACCCTCACACTTAACATAAACTTCACCCTAACCCTAACCCTAAAACGAAACATAATACTAAATATCCCCCAACTCTGACTCTAACCCTAATCCTAACCATAAACCTAACCCTAACCCTAAACTGAAACCTAACCCTGGCCCTAACTCTATCTCTAACCCTAAAACTTACCCTACACCCTCAGCTTAAATGGAAACCTAGCACTAACCCTCACACAAACATCTAAACCTAAACCTACCCCTAACCTCATCTTGTCTCTGACCTTAAAATAGCCCTAAACCTAACCAACACTTAACCCTAACCCTTACCCTAACCCTAAAAGTGATCTTAACCCTAAACCTAATCCGAAACTTAAGCCTAACCCTAACCCCTAAGGCTAAGGCTAAGCTCAAACCTCACCCTTAACTTCAACTTCACCCTAACCACAACCCTAAACCAAACCCTAACCCTAAAGCTACCCTAAACCTGACCCTAACCTCATCCTAACCTTGACACAAACACCTAACTCTAATATTTACCCTAACACTAATGTTAACTTAACCTTCACTCTAAACCTAACCCTAAACTATCCCCTCACTCTAGCCCTACACCTAACCCTAACCCTAACCCTAACCCTGGCCATAACCGTTAACACCGTAAAACATCGGCTTAACTGTAAACCTAACACTAACCCTCACAAGAACCCTAACCCTTTCCCTAAACCTAACCCTATCTCTAATAATAACGCTAACACTGACCTAAACGTAACCCTTACTTAACTTTAAAGTTAACCCTAACCTGAACTCTACCCTAACCCTAACCTTAACAATAACTCTAAAGCTGACCCTAAACCTAACCCTAAACCCTAGCACGAACTCTAACTCTAAACCGAACCCTGACCTTAACTTAGCACTACCCCTGACCGTAAATATAGCCTTAACCCTAACCTTACCCCTAACCTAACCCAGACCCTAAACCTAACCCTAACACTAATCTTAATCCTAACTCTAACCTTAACCCTAACCCTTACCCTAACCCTCACTATTAACTGAGAATTCACCCTAACCCTAACTCTAACTCTAACCCTAACCATAACACTTACCCTAAACCCTCACCTTAACTCTAAACCTAATGCTAACCCTCACCCTAACCCCGAACCGTATCCCCAACCCTAAACCGAACACTATCCCGAAACTTATCCCTAACCCTAACCCAAACACGAACAGTAACCCTAATCTAACACTAACCCTAACATTAACCCTAAACTTAACCCTATCCTAACCATGAACCTAACCTCTAACACTAAGTAGAATCCTCACCGTAATCCTAACCCTTACCTTAACCCTCACCCTGAACCTAAATGTAACTCTAAACCTGAACCTAAACCTAACACTAACCCTAAAGATAACTGCTAACCCTAACCCGAACTTTAAACCTAACCTTAACACTAACCTGAACACAAAATCAAACTCTAGCCCTAACCCTAAGAATAACCCTCACGCCATCCTAAACTTCATCCAACCCTAACCCTAACCTTAACCTTAAACCTAAACCTAACCCAAACCCTAACCTTAAACCAAACTCTAACCATAATGTTACTCCACCTGTAACCCTAAAACTTAGCCTTACATTAGCCCTGAACCGAAGTCTAGTCCTAATCCTAATCCTAACCGTAGACCTAATCCTAACACTAACCCTAACTCTAACCTTGATCTTAAATAGAACACTAATTCTAATTCGAAAACTGAACCTAAACCGAAAACTTAAGCTACACCTAACCCTAACCCTAAACCTAACCCTAACTCGAACCCTAAACATAACACTTACTCTAAACCCTCACCTTAACTGTGAAACTAACCATAACCCTCACCCTGACCCCTAACCATATCCCCCAACCCTAACCCTAATGCTCTCCCTAACCCTAACACTGAAGAGAAACCCTAAGCCGTAACGATAACTCTAACACAAACCCTAACCCCTAACACCAAAGCCTAACCCAAACCTTAACCCTAACTCTCACCCTAACTCTAACACTAACCCTCAACCTGATCATAAACCTAACCCTAACCATAAACCAAAACTAAGCATGACCAGAACCACAATGACTAACCGGGACCCTCACCCAAACACTCACCCTAAATTAAAACTCTAACCCCTAACACCTTACCATAACCATAATCCTAAACTTACCCAACCCTAACCCTAAACCTAACCCTCACCCCAACCACAAAGCCTAACACAAACCGTGACCCTAACCCGAACCGTAACACTAAACTTAACCCTAGCCTAAAATCTAACCCTCACCCTAAAAGTAAACAGAACCCGTAAACTTAACCCTAACACGAAAAACAACCTTAACGCTAACCTGAAAACTAAACCAAACCTTAGCCATAACCCTAACCCTAACCCTCACCCGATCTTAAACTTCACCTTATCCCTAACCTAAAGCTCACCCTAACTCTAAACCTATCCCTACCCATATACCAAACCGTAACCTTAACCTTGGTGCACCTGTAAAACTAAAAATAACCCTTACAATAACTCTGATCTTAACCCTCACCCTAAACCTAATCCTACTCTTAACCCCGACCATAACCCTAACCTAACCTTAACCCTAACTTTAAACCTACCATAAACTCAGACCGAACCCTAACAATAACTCTAACCCTAACCCTAAACCGAACCCTCACCTTTAACCAAAATTTTACCCTACCCATAACCCTAAACCTACCCTAACTTCATTCAAATCCTAACCCTAACCAAAACTAAAGCTAACCCTATACCTAACTCTAACCCTAACCCTGACCCTAACCTGAACCCAACCCCTAAAACTAACCCTAACCCTCACACTAAACATAAACTTCACTTCAACCCTAACCCTACAACGAAACATAATACGAAATCTCCCCCAACTCTGACCTTAACCCTAATCCTAACCATAAGCCTAACCCTAACTCTAAACGTAAACCGAACCCTGACCCTAACTCTATCTCTAACCCTAATCCTAACCCTAAAACTTACCCTACACACTCAGCTTAAATGGAAACCTAACACTAACCCTCACAATAACATCTAAACCTAAACCGTACCCTTAACCTAACCTTATCTCTAACCTTAAACTAGCCCTAAACCTAACCATGACTTAACCCTAAAACTTACCCTAACCCTAAAACTAATCTTAACCCTAAACCTAATCCTAACTTTAACCCTAAACCCTAACGCTAAGGCTAAGCTCAACCCTCACTCTTGACTTAAACTTCACCCTAACCCTAACCCTAAACCGAACCCTAACCCTAAAGCTAACCCTAAACCTGACCCTACCCTTAATCTAAACAGCAAAACCTAACACTAACCCTAACACTAAACCTAAACCTAACCCTAACCTGATCCTAACCTTAACCCAAACCCCTAGCTCTAATGTTTACCCTAACCTGAATCTTAAACTTCACCCTAAACATAAGCCTAACTCGAAAACTAAACCTAACCCTAAACTATCCCCTCACTCTATCCCGAAACCTAAACCTAACCCTGACTCTAACCCTCACACTTAACATAAACTTCACCCTAACTCTAAAACTAAACATAATACTAAATATCCCCCAACTCTGGCCCTAAACCTAATCCTAAGCATAAACCGAACCCTAACTCTAAACTGAAACCTAACCCTGACCCTAACTCTATCTCTAACCCTAAAACTTACCCTACACGCTCAGCTTAAATGGAAACCTAACACTAACCCTCACACTAACATTGAAACCTAAACCTTACCCTTAACCTAACCTTATCTCTAACCTTAAACTAGCCCTAAACCTAACCATGACTTAACCCTAACACTTACCCTAACCCTGAAGCTAATCTTAAACCTAAACCTAATCCTAACCTTAGTTCTAAACCCTAATGCTAAGGCTAAGCTCAACCCTCACCCTCAACTTAAACTTCCCCCTAACCCTAACCCTAACCCGAACCCTAACCCTAAAGCTAACCCTAAACCTGACCCTAACATTAATCCAAACACCAAAACTTACCCCGAACCCTAACACTAACCCTAAACCTAACCCTAACCTGATCCTAACATTAACCCAAACAGCTAACTCTAATATTTACCCTAAACCTAATCTTAACCTTCACCCTAAACCTAAGCCTAACCCTAAAACTAAACCTAACCCTAAACTATCCCCTCACTCTAGCCTTAAACCTAACCCTAACCCGAAACCTAACCCTAACCCTCACACTTAACATAAACTTCACCCTAACCCTAACCCTAAAACGAAACATAATACTAAATATCCCCCAACTCTGACTCTAACCCTAATCCTAACCATAAACCTAACCCTAACCCTAAACTGAAACCTAACCCTGGCCCTAACTCTATCTCTAACCCTAAAACTTACCCTACACCCTCAGCTTAAATGGAAACCTAGCACTAACCCTCACACAAACATCTAAACCTAAACCTACCCCTAACCTCATCTTGTCTCTGACCTTAAAATAGCCCTAAACCTAACCAACACTTAACCCTAACCCTTACCCTAACCCTAAAAGTGATCTTAACCCTAAACCTAATCCGAAACTTAAGCCTAACCCTAACCCCTAAGGCTAAGGCTAAGCTCAAACCTCACCCTTAACTTCAACTTCACCCTAACCACAACCCTAAACCAAACCCTAACCCTAAAGCTACCCTAAACCTGACCCTAACCTCATCCTAACCTTGACACAAACACCTAACTCTAATATTTACCCTAACACTAATGTTAACTTAACCTTCACTCTAAACCTAACCCTAAACTATCCCCTCACTCTAGCCCTACACCTAACCCTAACCCTAACCCTAACCCTGGCCATAACCGTTAACACCGTAAAACATCGGCTTAACTGTAAACCTAACACTAACCCTCACAAGAACCCTAACCCTTTCCCTAAACCTAACCCTATCTCTAATAATAACGCTAACACTGACCTAAACGTAACCCTTACTTAACTTTAAAGTTAACCCTAACCTGAACTCTACCCTAACCCTAACCTTAACAATAACTCTAAAGCTGACCCTAAACCTAACCCTAAACCCTAGCACGAACTCTAACTCTAAACCGAACCCTGACCTTAACTTAGCACTACCCCTGACCGTAAATATAGCCTTAACCCTAACCTTACCCCTAACCTAACCCAGACCCTAAACCTAACCCTAACACTAATCTTAATCCTAACTCTAACCTTAACCCTAACCCTTACCCTAACCCTCACTATTAACTGAGAATTCACCCTAACCCTAACTCTAACTCTAACCCTAACCATAACACTTACCCTAAACCCTCACCTTAACTCTAAACCTAATGCTAACCCTCACCCTAACCCCGAACCGTATCCCCAACCCTAAACCGAACACTATCCCGAAACTTATCCCTAACCCTAACCCAAACACGAACAGTAACCCTAATCTAACACTAACCCTAACATTAACCCTAAACTTAACCCTATCCTAACCATGAACCTAACCTCTAACACTAAGTAGAATCCTCACCGTAATCCTAACCCTTACCTTAACCCTCACCCTGAACCTAAATGTAACTCTAAACCTGAACCTAAACCTAACACTAACCCTAAAGATAACTGCTAACCCTAACCCGAACTTTAAACCTAACCTTAACACTAACCTGAACACAAAATCAAACTCTAGCCCTAACCCTAAGAATAACCCTCACGCCATCCTAAACTTCATCCAACCCTAACCCTAACCTTAACCTTAAACCTAAACCTAACCCAAACCCTAACCTTAAACCAAACTCTAACCATAATGTTACTCCACCTGTAACCCTAAAACTTAGCCTTACATTAGCCCTGAACCGAAGTCTAGTCCTAATCCTAATCCTAACCGTAGACCTAATCCTAACACTAACCCTAACTCTAACCTTGATCTTAAATAGAACACTAATTCTAATTCGAAAACTGAACCTAAACCGAAAACTTAAGCTACACCTAACCCTAACCCTAAACCTAACCCTAACTCGAACCCTAAACATAACACTTACTCTAAACCCTCACCTTAACTGTGAAACTAACCATAACCCTCACCCTGACCCCTAACCATATCCCCCAACCCTAACCCTAATGCTCTCCCTAACCCTAACACTGAAGAGAAACCCTAAGCCGTAACGATAACTCTAACACAAACCCTAACCCCTAACACCAAAGCCTAACCCAAACCTTAACCCTAACTCTCACCCTAACTCTAACACTAACCCTCAACCTGATCATAAACCTAACCCTAACCATAAACCAAAACTAAGCATGACCAGAACCACAATGACTAACCGGGACCCTCACCCAAACACTCACCCTAAATTAAAACTCTAACCCCTAACACCTTACCATAACCATAATCCTAAACTTACCCAACCCTAACCCTAAACCTAACCCTCACCCCAACCACAAAGCCTAACACAAACCGTGACCCTAACCCGAACCGTAACACTAAACTTAACCCTAGCCTAAAATCTAACCCTCACCCTAAAAGTAAACAGAACCCGTAAACTTAACCCTAACACGAAAAACAACCTTAACGCTAACCTGAAAACTAAACCAAACCTTAGCCATAACCCTAACCCTAACCCTCACCCGATCTTAAACTTCACCTTATCCCTAACCTAAAGCTCACCCTAACTCTAAACCTATCCCTACCCATATACCAAACCGTAACCTTAACCTTGGTGCACCTGTAAAGCTAAAAATAACCCTTACAATAACTCTGATCTTAACCCTCACCCTAAACCTAATCCTACTCTTAACCCCGACCATAACCCTAACCTAACCTTAACCCTAACTTTAAACCTACCATAAACTCAGACCGAACCCTAACAATAACTCTAACCCTAACCCTAAACCGAACCCTCACCTTTAACCAAAATTTTACCCTACCCATAACCCTAAACCTACCCTAACTTCATTCAAATCCTAACCCTAACCAAAACTAAAGCTAACCCTATACCTAACTCTAACCCTAACCCTGACCCTAACCTGAACCCAACCCCTAAAACTAACCCTAACCCTCACACTAAACATAAACTTCACTTCAACCCTAACCCTACAACGAAACATAATACGAAATCTCCCCCAACTCTGACCTTAACCCTAATCCTAACCATAAGCCTAACCCTAACTCTAAACGTAAACCGAACCCTGACCCTAACTCTATCTCTAACCCTAATCCTAACCCTAAAACTTACCCTACACACTCAGCTTAAATGGAAACCTAACACTAACCCTCACAATAACATCTAAACCTAAACCGTACCCTTAACCTAACCTTATCTCTAACCTTAAACTAGCCCTAAACCTAACCATGACTTAACCCTAAAACTTACCCTAACCCTAAAACTAATCTTAACCCTAAACCTAATCCTAACTTTAACCCTAAACCCTAACGCTAAGGCTAAGCTCAACCCTCACTCTTGACTTAAACTTCACCCTAACCCTAACCCTAAACCGAACCCTAACCCTAAAGCTAACCCTAAACCTGACCCTACCCTTAATCTAAACAGCAAAACCTAACACTAACCCTAACACTAAACCTAAACCTAACCCTAACCTGATCCTAACCTTAACCCAAACCCCTAGCTCTAATGTTTACCCTAACCTGAATCTTAAACTTCACCCTAAACATAAGCCTAACTCGAAAACTACACCTAACCCTAAACTATCCCCTCACTCTATCCCGAAACCTAAACCTAACCCTAACTCTAACCCTCACACTTAACATAAACTTCACCCTAACTCTAAAACTAAACATAATACTAAATATCCCCCAACTCTGGCCCTAAACCTAATCCTAAGCATAAACCGAACCCTAACTCTAAACTGAAACCTAACCCTGACCCTAACTCTATCTCTAACCCTAAAACTTACCCTACACGCTCAGCTTAAATGGAAACCTAACACTAACCCTCACACTAACATTGAAACCTAAACCTTACCCTTAACCTAACCTTATCTCTAACCTTAAACTAGCCCTAAACCTAACCATGACTTAACCCTAACACTTACCCTAACCCTGAAGCTAATCTTAAACCTAAACCTAATCCTAACCTTAGTTCTAAACCCTAATGCTAAGGCTAAGCTCAACCCTCACCCTCAACTTAAACTTCCCCCTAACCCTAACCCTAACCCGAACCCTAACCCTAAAGCTAACCCTAAACCTGACCCTAACATTAATCCAAACACCAAAACTTACCCCGAACCCTAACACTAACCCTAAACCTAACCCTAACCTGATCCTAACATTAACCCAAACAGCTAACTCTAATATTTACCGTAAACCTAATCTTAACCTTCACCCTAAACCTAAGCCTAACCCTAAAACTAAACCTAACCCTAAACTATCCCCTCACTCTAGCCTTAAACCTAACCCTAACCCGAAACCTAACCCTAACCCTCACACTTAACATAAACTTCACCCTAACCCTAACCCTAAAACGAAACATAATACTAAATATCCCCCAACTCTGACTCTAACCCTAATCCTAACCATAAACCTAACCCTAACCCTAAACTGAAACCTAACCCTGGCCCTAACTCTATCTCTAACCCTAAAACTTACCCTACACCCTCAGCTTAAATGGAAACCTAGCACTAACCCTCACACAAACATCTAAACCTAAACCTACCCCTAACCTCATCTTGTCTCTGACCTTAAAATAGCCCTAAACCTAACCAACACTTAACCCTAACCCTTACCCTAACCCTAAAAGTGATCTTAACCCTAAACCTAATCCGAAACTTAAGCCTAACCCTAACCCCTAAGGCTAAGGCTAAGCTCAAACCTCACCCTTAACTTCAACTTCACCCTAACCACAACCCTAAACCAAACCCTAACCCTAAAGCTACCCTAAACCTGACCCTAACCTCATCCTAACCTTGACACAAACACCTAACTCTAATATTTACCCTAACACTAATGTTAACTTAACCTTCACTCTAAACCTAACCCTAAACTATCCCCTCACTCTAGCCCTACACCTAACCCTAACCCTAACCCTAACCCTGGCCATAACCGTTAACACCGTAAAACATCGGCTTAACTGTAAACCTAACACTAACCCTCACAAGAACCCTAACCCTTTCCCTAAACCTAACCCTATCTCTAATAATAACGCTAACACTGACCTAAACGTAACCCTTACTTAACTTTAAAGTTAACCCTAACCTTAACTCTACCCTAACCCTAACCTTAACAATAACTCTAAAGCTGACCCTAAACCTAACCCTAAACCCTAGCACGAACTCTAACTCTAAACCGAACCCTGACCTTAACTTAGCACTACCCCTGACCGTAAATATAGCCTTAACCCTAACCTTACCCCTAACCTAACCCAGACCCTAAACCTAACCCTAACACTAATCTTAATCCTAACTCTAACCTTAACCCTAACCCTTACCCTAACCCTCACTATTAACTGAGAATTCACCCTAACCCTAACTCTAACTCTAACCCTAACCATAACACTTACCCTAAACCCTCACCTTAACTCTAAACCTAATGCTAACCCTCACCCTAACCCCGAACCGTATCCCCAACCCTAAACCGAACACTATCCCTAAACTTATCCCTAACCCTAACCCAAACACGAACAGTAACCCTAATCTAACACTAACCCTAACATTAACCCTAAACTTAACCCTATCCTAACCATGAACCTAACCTCTAACACTAAGTAGAATCCTCACCGTAATCCTAACCCTTACCTTAACCCTCACCCTGAACCTAAATGTAACTCTAAACCTGAACCTAAACCTAACACTAACCCTAAAGATAACTGCTAACCCTAACCCGAACTTTAAACCTAACCTTAACACTAACCTGAACACAAAATCAAACTCTAGCCCTAACCCTAAGAATAACCCTCACGCTATCCTAAACTTCATCCAACCCTAACCCTAACCTTAACCTTAAACCTAAACCTAACCCAAACCCTAACCTTAAACCAAACTCTAACCATAATGTTACTCCACCTGTAACCCTAAAACTCTGCCTTACATTAGCCCTGAACCGAAGTCTAGTCCTAATCCTAATCCTAACCGTAGACCTAATCCTAACACTAACCCTAACTCTAACCTTGATCTTAAATAGAACACTAATTCTAATTCGAAAACTGAACCTAAACCGAAAACTTAAGCTACACCTAACCCTAACCCTAAACCTAACCCTAACTCGAACCCTAAACATAACACTTACTCTAAACCCTCACCTTAACTGTGAAACTAACCATAACCCTCACCCTGACCCCTAACCATATCCCCCAACCCTAACCCTAATGCTCTCCCTAACCCTAACACTGAAGAGAAACCCTAAGCCGTAACGATAACTCTAACACAAACCCTAACCCCTAACACCAAAGCCTAACCCAAACCTTAACCCTAACTCTCACCCTAACTCTAACACTAACCCTCAACCTGATCATAAACCTAACCCTAACCATAAACCAAAACTAAGCATGACCAGAACCACAATGACTAACCGGGACCCTCACCCAAACACTCACCCTAAATTAAAACTCTAACCCCTAACACCTTACCATAACCATAATCCTAAACTTACCCAACCCTAACCCTAAACCTAACCCTCACCCCAACCACAAAGCCTAGCACAAACCGTGACCCTAACCCGAACCGTAACACTAAACTTAACCCTAGCCTAAAATCTAACCCTCACCCTAAAAGTAAACAGAACCCGTAAACTTAACCCTAACACGAAAAACAACCTTAACGCTAACCTGAAAACTAAACCAAACCTTAGCCATAACCCTAACCCTAACCCTCACCCGATCTTAAACTTCACCTTATCCCTAACCTAAAGCTCACCCTAACTCTAAACCTATCCCTACCCATATACCAAACCGTAACCTTAACCTTGGTGCACCTGTAAAACTAAAAATAACCCTTACAATAACTCTGATCTTAACCCTCACCCTAAACCTAATCCTACTCTTAACCCCGACCATAACCCTAACCTAACCTTAACCCTAACTTTAAACCTACCATAAACTCAGACCGAACCCTAACAATAACTCTAACCCTAACCCTAAACCGAACCCTCACCTTTAACCAAAATTTTACCCTACCCATAACCCTAAACCTACCCTAACTTCATTCAAATCCTAACCCTAACCAAAACTAAAGCTAACCCTATACCTAACTCTAACCCTAACCCTGACCCTAACCTGAACCCAACCCCTAAAACTAACCCTAACCCTCACACTAAACATAAACTTCACTTCAACCCTAACCCTACAACGAAACATAATACGAAATCTCCCCCAACTCTGACCTTAACCCTAATCCTAACCATAAGCCTAACCCTAACTCTAAACGTAAACCGAACCCTGACCCTAACTCTATCTCTAACCCTAATCCTAACCCTAAAACTTACCCTACACACTCAGCTTAAATGGAAACCTAACACTAACCCTCACAATAACATCTAAACCTAAACCGTACCCTTAACCTAACCTTATCTCTAACCTTAAACTAGCCCTAAACCTAACCATGACTTAACCCTAAAACTTACACTAACCCTAAAACTAATCTTAACCCTAAACCTAATCCTAACTTTAACCCTAAACCCTAACGCTAAGTCTAAGCTCAACCCTCACTCTTGACTTAAACTTCACCCTAACCCTAACCCTAAACCGAACCCTAACCCTAAAGCTAACCCTAAACCTGACCCTACCCTTAATCTAAACAGCAAAACCTAACACTAACCCTAACACTAAACCTAAACCTAACCCTAACCTGATCCTAACCTTAACCCAAACCCCTAGCTCTAATGTTTACCCTAACCTTAATCTTAAACTTCACCCTAAACATAAGCCTAACTTGAAAACTAAACCTAACCCTAAACTATCCCCTCACTCTAGCCCGAAACCTAAACCTAACCCTAACTCTAACCCTCACACTTAACATAAACTTCACCCTAACTCTAAAACTAAACATAATACTAAATATCCCCCAACTCTGGCCCTAAACCTAATCCTAAGCATAAACCGAACCCTAACTCTAAACTGAAACCTAACCCTGACCCTAACTCTATCTCTAACCCTAAAACTTACCCTACACGCTCAGCTTAAATGGAAACCTAACACTAACCCTCACACTAACATTGAAACCTAAACCTTACCCTTAACCTAACCTTATCTCTAACCTTAAACTAGCCCTAAACCTAACCATGACTTAACCCTAACACTTACCCTAACCCTGAAGCTAATCTTAAACCTAAACCTAATCCTAACCTTAGTTCTAAACCCTAATGCTAAGGCTAAGCTCAACCCTCACCCTCAACTTAAACTTCCCCCTAACCCTAACCCTAACCCGAACCCTAACCCTAAAGCTAACCCTAAACCTGACCCTAACATTAATCCAAACACCAAAACTTACCCCGAACCCTAACACTAACCCTAAACCTAACCCTAACCTGATCCTAACATTAACCCAAACAGCTAACTCTAATATTTACCGTAAACCTAATCTTAACCTTCACCCTAAACCTAAGCCTAACCCTAAAACTAAACCTAACCCTAAACTATCCCCTCACTCTAGCCTTAAACCTAACCCTAACCCGAAACCTAACCCTAACCCTCACACTTAACATAAACTTCACCCTAACCCTAACCCTAAAACGAAACATAATACTAAATATCCCCCAACTCTGACTCTAACCCTAATCCTAACCATAAACCTAACCCTAACCCTAAACTGAAACCTAACCCTGGCCCTAACTCTATCTCTAACCCTAAAACTTACCCTACACCCTCAGCTTAAATGGAAACCTAGCACTAACCCTCACACAAACATCTAAACCTAAACCTACCCCTAACCTCATCTTGTCTCTGACCTTAAAATAGCCCTAAACCTAACCAACACTTAACCCTAACCCTTACCCTAACCCTAAAAGTGATCTTAACCCTAAACCTAATCCGAAACTTAAGCCTAACCCTAACCCCTAAGGCTAAGGCTAAGCTCAAACCTCACCCTTAACTTCAACTTCACCCTAACCACAACCCTAAACCAAACCCTAACCCTAAAGCTACCCTAAACCTGACCCTAACCTCATCCTAACCTTGACACAAACACCTAACTCTAATATTTACCCTAACACTAATGTTAACTTAACCTTCACTCTAAACCTAACCCTAAACTATCCCCTCACTCTAGCCCTACACCTAACCCTAACCCTAACCCTAACCCTGGCCATAACCGTTAACACCGTAAAACATCGGCTTAACTGTAAACCTAACACTAACCCTCACAAGAACCCTAACCCTTTCCCTAAACCTAACCCTATCTCTAATAATAACGCTAACACTGACCTAAACGTAACCCTTACTTAACTTTAAAGTTAACCCTAACCTTAACTCTACCCTAACCCTAACCTTAACAATAACTCTAAAGCTGACCCTAAACCTAACCCTAAACCCTAGCACGAACTCTAACTCTAAACCGAACCCTGACCTTAACTTAGCACTACCCCTGACCGTAAATATAGCCTTAACCCTAACCTTACCCCTAACCTAACCCAGACCCTAAACCTAACCCTAACACTAATCTTAATCCTAACTCTAACCTTAACCCTAACCCTTACCCTAACCCTCACTATTAACTGAGAATTCACCGTAACCCTAACTCTAACTCTAACCCTAACCATAACACTTACCCTAAACCCTCACCTTAACTCTAAACCTAATGCTAACCCTCACCCTAACCCCGAACCGTATCCCCAACCCTAAACCGAACACTATCCCTAAACTTATCCCTAACCCTAACCCAAACACGAACAGTAACCCTAATCTAACACTAACCCTAACATTAACCCTAAACTTAACCCTATCCTAACCATGAACCTAACCTCTAACACTAAGTAGAATCCTCACCGTAATCCTAACCCTTACCTTAACCCTCACCCTGAACCTAAATGTAACTCTAAACCTGAACCTAAACCTAACACTAACCCTAAAGATAACTGCTAACCCTAACCCGAACTTTAAACCTAACCTTAACACTAACCTGAACACAAAATCAAACTCTAGCCCTAACCCTAAGAATAACCCTCACGCCATCCTAAACTTCATCCAACCCTAACCCTAACCTTAACCTTAAACCTAAACCTAACCCAAACCCTAACCTTAAACCAAACTCTAACCATAATGTTACTCCACCTGTAACCCTAAAACTCTGCCTTACATTAGCCCTGAACCGAAGTCTAGTCCTAATCCTAATCCTAACCGTAGACCTAATCCTAACACTAACCCTAACTCTAACCTTGATCTTAAATAGAACACTAATTCTAATTCGAAAACTGAACCTAAACCGAAAACTTAAGCTACACCTAACCCTAACCCTAAACCTAACCCTAACTCGAACCCTAAACATAACACTTACTCTAAACCCTCACCTTAACTGTGAAACTAACCATAACCCTCACCCTGACCCCTAACCATATCCCCCAACCCTAACCCTAATGCTCTCCCTAACCCTAACACTGAAGAGAAACCCTAAGCCGTAACGATAACTCTAACACAAACCCTAACCCCTAACACCAAAGCCTAACCCAAACCTTAACCCTAACTCTCACCCTAACTCTAACACTAACCCTCAACCTGATCATAAACCTAACCCTAACCATAAACCAAAACTAAGCATGACCAGAACCACAATGACTAACCGGGACCCTCACCCAAACACTCACCCTAAATTAAAACTCTAACCCCTAACACCTTACCATAACCATAATCCTAAACTTACCCAACCCTAACCCTAAACCTAACCCTCACCCCAACCACAAAGCCTAGCACAAACCGTGACCCTAACCCGAACCGTAACACTAAACTTAACCCTAGCCTAAAATCTAACCCTCACCCTAAAAGTAAACAGAACCCGTAAACTTAACCCTAACACGAAAAACAACCTTAACGCTAACCTGAAAACTAAACCAAACCTTAGCCATAACCCTAACCCTAACCCTCACCCGATCTTAAACTTCACCTTATCCCTAACCTAAAGCTCACCCTAACTCTAAACCTATCCCTACCCATATACCAAACCGTAACCTTAACCTTGGTGCACCTGTAAAACTAAAAATAACCCTTACAATAACTCTGATCTTAACCCTCACCCTAAACCTAATCCTACTCTTAACCCCGACCATAACCCTAACCTAACCTTAACCCTAACTTTAAACCTACCATAAACTCAGACCGAACCCTAACAATAACTCTAACCCTAACCCTAAACCGAACCCTCACCTTTAACCAAAATTTTACCCTACCCATAACCCTAAACCTACCCTAACTTCATTCAAATCCTAACCCTAACCAAAACTAAAGCTAACCCTATACCTAACTCTAACCCTAACCCTGACCCTAACCTGAACCCAACCCCTAAAACTAACCCTAACCCTCACACTAAACATAAACTTCACTTCAACCCTAACCCTACAACGAAACATAATACGAAATCTCCCCCAACTCTGACCCTAACCCTAATCCTAACCATAAGCCTAACCCTAACTCTAAACGTAAACCGAACCCTGACCCTAACTCTATCTCTAACCCTAATCCTAACCCTAAAACTTACCCTACACACTCAGCTTAAATGGAAACCTAACACTAACCCTCACAATAACATCTAAACCTAAACCGTACCCTTAACCTAACCTTATCTCTAACCTTAAACTAGCCCTAAACCTAACCATGACTTAACCCTAAAACTTACACTAACCCTAAAACTAATCTTAACCCTAAACCTAATCCTAACTTTAACCCTAAACCCTAACGCTAAGTCTAAGCTCAACCCTCACTCTTGACTTAAACTTCACCCTAACCCTAACCCTAAACCGAACCCTAACCCTAAAGCTAACCCTAAACCTGACCCTACCCTTAATCTAAACAGCAAAACCTAACACTAACCCTAACACTAAACCTAAACCTAACCCTAACCTGATCCTAACCTTAACCCAAACCCCTAGCTCTAATGTTTACCCTAACCTTAATCTTAAACTTCACCCTAAACATAAGCCTAACTCGAAAACTAAACCTAACCCTAAACTATCCCCTCACTCTAGCCCGAAACCTAAACCTAACCCTAACTCTAACCCTCACACTTAACATAAACTTCACCCTAACTCTAAAACTAAACATAATACTAAATATCCCCCAACTCTGGCCCTAAACCTAATCCTAAGCATAAACCGAACCCTAACTCTAAACTGAAACCTAACCCTGACCCTAACTCTATCTCTAACCCTAAAACTTACCCTACACGCTCAGCTTAAATGGAAACCTAACACTAACCCTCACACTAACATCGAAACCTAAACCTTACCCTTAACCTAACCTTATCTCTAACCTTAAACTAGCCCTAAACCTAACCATGACTTAACCCTAACACTTACCCTAACCCTGAAGCTAATCTTAAACCTAAACCTAATCCTAACCTTAGTTCTAAACCCTAATGCTAAGGCTAAGCTCAACCCTCACCCTCCACTTAAACTTCCCCCTAACCCTAACCCTAACCCGAACCCTAAGCCTAAAGCTAACCCTAAACCTGACCCTAACATTAATCCAAACACCAAAACCTACCCCGAACCCTAACACTAACCCTAAACCTAACCCTAACCTGATCCTAACATTAACCCAAACAGCTAACTCTAATATTTACCCTAAACCTAATCTTAACCTTCACCCTAAACCTAAGCCTAACCCTAAAACTAAACCTAACCCTAAACTATCCCCTCACTCTAGCCTTAAACCTAACCCTAACCCGAAACCTAACCCTAACCCTCACACTTAACATAAACTTCACCCTAACCCTAACCCTAAAACGAAACATAATACTAAATATCCCTCAACTCTGACTCTAACCCTAATCCTAACCATAAACCTAACCCTAACCCTAAACTGAAACCTAACCCTGGCCCTAACTCTATCTCTAACCCTAAAACTTACCCTACACCCTCAGCTTAAATGGAAACCTAGCACTAACCCTCACACAAACATCTAAACCTAAACCTACCCCTAACCTCATCTTGTCTCTGACCTTAAAATAGCCCTAAACCTAACCAACACTTAACCCTAACCCTTACCCTAACCCTAAAAGTGATCTTAACCCTAAACCTAATCCGAAACTTAAGCCTAACCCTAACCCCTAAGGCTAAGGCTAAGCTCAAACCTCACCCTTAACTTCAACTTCACCCTAACCACAACCCTAAACCAAACCCTAACCCTAAAGCTACCATAAACCTGACCCTAACATTAACACAAAAACCAAAACCTAACCCTAACACCAACCCTAAACCTAACCCTAATCTCATCCTAACCTTGACACAAACACCTAACTCTAATATTTACCCTAACACTAATGTTAACTTAACCTTCACTCTAAACCTAACCCTAAACTATCCCCTCACTCTAGCCCTACACCTAACCCTAACCCTAACCCTAACCCTGGCCATAACCGTTAACACCGTAAAACATCGGCTTAACTGTAAACCTAACACTAACCCTCACAAGAACCCTAACCCTTTCCCTAAACCTAACCCTATCTCTAATAATAACGCTAACACTGACCTAAACGTAACCCTTACTTAACTTTAAAGTTAACCCTAACCTTAACTCTACCCTAACCCTAACCTTAACAATAACTCTAAAGCTGACCCTAAACCTAACCCTAAACCCTAGCACGAACTCTAACTCTAAACCGAACCCTGACCTTAACTTAGCACTACCCCTGACCGTAAATATAGCCTTAACCCTAACCTTACCCCTAACCTAACCCAGACCCTAAACCTAACCCTAACACTAATCTTAATCCTAACTCTAACCTTAACCCTAACCCTTACCCTAACCCTCACTATTAACTGAGAATTCACCCTAACCCTAACTCTAACTCTAACCCTAACCATAACACTTACCCTAAACCCTCACCTTAACTCTAAACCTAATGCTAACCCTCACCCTAACCCCGAAACGTATCCCCAACCCTAAACCGAACACTATCCCTAAACTTATCCCTAACCCTAACCCAAACACGAACAGTAACCCTAATCTAACACTAACCCTAACATTAACCCTAAACTTAACCCTATCCTAACCATGAACCTAACCTCTAACACTAAGTAGAATCCTCACCGTAATCCTAACCCTTACCTTAACCCTCACCCTGAACCTAAATGTAACTCTAAACCTGAACCTAAACCTAACACTAACCCTAAAGATAACTGCTAACCCTAACCCGAACTTTAAACCTAACCTTAACACTAACCTGAACACAAAATCAAACTCTAGCCCTAACCCTAAGAATAACCCTCACGCCATCCTAAACTTCATCCAACCCTAACCCTAACCTTAACCTTAAACCTAAACCTAACCCAAACCCTAGCCTTAAACCAAACTCTAACCATAATGTTACTCCACCTGTAACCCTAAAACTTAGCCTTACATTAGCCCTGAACCGAAGTCTAGTCCTAATCCTAATCCTAACCGTAGACCTAATCCTAACACTAACCCTAACTCTAACCTTGATCTTAAATAGAACAGTAATTCTAATTCGAAAACTGAACCTAAACCGAAAACTTAAGCTACACCTAACCCTAACCCTAAACCTAACTCTAACTCGAACCCTAAACATAACACTTACTCTAAACCCTCACCTTAACTGTGAAACTAACCATAACCCTCACCCTGACCCCTAACCATATCCCCCAACCCTAACCCTAATGCTCTCCCTAACCCTAACACTGAAGAGAAACCCTAAGCCGTAACGATAACTCTAACACAAACCCTAACCCCTAACACCAAAGCCTAACCCAAACCTTAACCCTAACTCTCACCCTAACTCTAACACTAACCCTCAACCTGATCATAAACCTAACCCTAACCATAAACCAAAACTAAGCATGACCAGAACCACAATGACTAACCGGGACCCTCACCCAAACACTCACCCTAAATTAAAACTCTAACCCCTAACACCTTACCATAACCATAATCCTAAACTTACCCAACCCTAACCCTAAACCTAACCCTCACCCCAACCACAAAGCCTAACACAAACCGTGACCCTAACCCGAACCGTAACACTAAACTTAACCCTAGCCTAAAATCTAACCCTCACCCTAAAAGTAAACAGAACCCGTAAACTTAACCCTAACACGAAAAACAACCTTAACGCTAACCTGAAAACTAAACCAAACCTTAGCCATAACCCTAACCCTAACCCTCACCCGATCTTAAACTTCACCTTATCCCTAACCTAAAGCTCACCCTAACTCTAAACCTATCCCTACCCATATACCAAACCGTAACCTTAACCTTGGTGCACCTGTAAAACTAAAAATAACTCTTACAATAACTCTGATCTTAACCCTCACCCTAAACCTAATCCTACTCTTAACCCCGACCATAACCCTAACCTAACCTTAACCCTAACTTTAAACCTACCATAAACTCAGACCGAACCCTAACAATAACTCTAACCCTAACCCTAAACCGAACCCTCACCTTTAACCAAAATTTTACCCTACCCATAACCCTAAACCTACCCTAACTTCATTCAAATCCTAACCCTAACCAAAACTAAAGCTAACCCTATACCTAACTCTAACCCTAACCCTGACCCTAACCTGAACCCAACCCCTAAAACAAACCCTAACCCTCACACTAAACATAAACTTCACTTCAACCCTAACCCTACAACGAAACATAATACGAAATCTCCCCCAACTCTGACCTTAACCCTAATCCTAACCATAAGCCTAACCCTAACTCTAAACGTAAACCGAACCCTGACCCTAACTCTATCTCTAACCCTAATCCTAACCCTAAAACTTACCCTACACACTCAGCTTAAATGGAAACCTAACACTAACCCTCACAATAACATCTAAACCTAAACCGTACCCTTAACCTAACCTTATCTCTAACCTTAAACTAGCCCTAAACCTAACCATGACTTAACCCTAAAACTTACCCTAACCCTAAAACTAATCTTAACCCTAAACCTAATCCTAACTTTAACCCTAAACCCTAACGCTAAGTCTAAGCTCAACCCTCACTCTTGACTTAAACTTCACCCTAACCCTAACCCTAAACCGAACCCTAACCCTAAAGCTAACCCTAAACCTGACCCTACCCTTAATCTAAACAGCAAAACCTAACACTAACCCTAACACTAAACCTAAACCTAACCCTAACCTGATCCTAACCTTAACCCAAACCCCTAGCTCTAATGTTTACCCTAACCTGAATCTTAAACTTCACCCTAAACATAAGCCTAACTCGAAAACTAAACCTAACCCTAAACTATCCCCTCACTCTAGCCCGAAACTTAAACCTAACCCTAACTCTAACCCTCACACTTAACATAAACTTCACCCTAACTCTAAAACTAAACATAATACTAAATATCCCCCAACTCTGGCCCTAAACCTAATCCTAAGCATAAACCGAACCCTAACTCTAAACTGAAACCTAACCCTGACCCTAACTCTATCTCTAACCCTAAAACTTACCCTACACGCTCAGCTTAAATGGAAACCTAACACTAACCCTCACACTAACATCGAAACCTAAACCTTACCCTTAACCTAACCTTATCTCTAACCTTAAACTAGCCCTAAACCTAACCATGACTTAACCCTAACACTTACCCTAACCCTGAAGCTAATCTTAAACCTAAACCTAATCCTAACCTTAGTTCTAAACCCTAATGCTAAGGCTAAGCTCAACCCTCACCCTCAACTTAAACTTCCCCCTAACCCGAACCCTAACCCGAACCCTAACCCTAAAGCTAACCCTAAACCTGACCCTAACATTAATCCAAACACCAAAACCTACCCCGAACCCTAACACTAACCCTAAACCTAACCCTAACCTGATCCTAACATTAACCCAAACAGCTAACTCTAATATTTACCCTAAACCTAATCTTAACCTTCACCCTAAACCTAAGCCTAACCCTAAAACTAAACCTAACCCTAAACTATCCCCTCACTCTAGCCTTAAACCTAACCCTAACCCAAAACCTAACCCTAACCCTCACACTTAACATAAACTTCACCCTAACCCTAACCCTAAAACGAAACATAATACTAAATATCCCCCAACTCTGACTCTAACCCTAATCCTAACCATAAACCTAACCCTAACCCTAAACTGAAACCTAACCCTGGCCCTAACTCTATCTCTAACCCTAAAACTTACCCTACACCCTCAGCTTAAATGGAAACCTAGCACTAACCCTCACACAAACATCTAAACCTAAACCTACCCCTAACCTCATCTTGTCTCTGACCTTAAAATAGCCCTAAACCTAACCAACACTTAACCCTAACCCTTACCCTAACCCTAAAAGTGATCTTAACCCTAAACCTAATCCGAAACTTAAGCCTAACCCTAACCCCTAAGGCTAAGGCTAAGCTCAAACCTCACCCTTAACTTCAACTTCACCCTAACCACAACCCTAAACCAAACCCTAACCCTAAAGCTACCCTAAACCTGACCCTAACCTCATCCTAACCTTGACACAAACACCTAACTCTAATATTTACCCTAACACTAATGTTAACTTAACCTTCACTCTAAACCTAACCCTAAACTATCCCCTCACTCTAGCCCTACACCTAAACCTAACCCTAACCCTAACCCTGGCCATAACCGTTAACACCGTAAAACATCGGCTTAACTGTAAACCTAACACTAACCCTCACAAGAACCCTAACCCTTTCCCTAAACCTAACCCTATCTCTAATAATAACGCTAACACTGACCTAAACGTAACCCTTATTTAACTTTAAAGTTAACCCTAACCTTAACTCTACCCTAACCCTAACCTTAACAATAACTCTAAAGCTGACCCTAAACCTAACCCTAAACCCTAGCACGAACTCTAACTCTAAACCGAACCCTGACCTTAACTTAGCACTACCCCTGACCGTAAATATAGCCTTAACCCTAACCTTACCCCTAACCTAACCCAGACCCTAAACCTAACCCTAACACTAATCTTAATCCTAACTCTAACCTTAACCCTAACCCTTACCCTAACCCTCACTATTAACTGAGAATTCACCCTAACCCTAACTCTAACTCTAACCCTAACCATAACACTTACCCTAAACCCTCACCTTAACTCTAAACCTAATGCTAACCCTCACCCTAACCCCGAACCGTATCCCCAACCCTAAACCGAACACTATCCCTAAACTTATCCCTAACCCTAACCCAAACACGAACAGTAACCCTAATCTAACACTAACCCTAACATTAACCCTAAACTTAACCCTATCCTAACCATGAACCTAACCTCTAACACTAAGTAGAATCCTCACCGTAATCCTAACCCTTACCTTAACCCTCACCCTGAACCTAAATGTAACTCTAAACCTGAACCTAAACCTAACACTAACCCTAAAGATAACTGCTAACCCTAACCCGAACTTTAAACCTAACCTTAACACTAACCTGAACACAAAATCAAACTCTAGCCCTAACCCTAAGAATAACCCTCACGCCATCCTAAACTTCATCCAACCCTAACCCTAACCTTAACCTTAAACCTAAACCTAACCCAAACCCTAACCTTAAACCAAACTCTAACCATAATGTTACTCCACCTGTAACCCTAAAACTTAGCCTTACATTAGCCCTGAACCGAAGTCTAGTCCTAATCCTAATCCTAACCGTAGACCTAATCCTAACAGTAACCCTAACTCTAACCTTGATCTTAAATAGAACACTAATTCTAATTCGAAAACTGAACCTAAACCGAAAACTTAAGCTACACCTAACCCTAACCCTAAACCTAACCCTAACTCGAACCCTAAACATAACACTTACTCTAAACCCTCACCTTAACTGTGAAACTAACCATAACCCTCACCCTGACCCCTAACCATATCCCCCAACCCTAACCCTAATGCTCTCCCTAACCCTAACACTGAAGAGAAACCCTAAGCCGTAACGATAACTCTAACACAAACCCTAACCCCTAACACCAAAGCCTAACCCAAACCTTAACCCTAACTCTAACACTAACCCTCAACCTGATCATAAACCTAACCCTAACCATAAACCAAAACTAAGCATGACCAGAACCACAATGACTAACCGGGACCCTCACCCAAACACTCACCCTAAATTAAAACTCTAACCCCTAACACCTTACCATAACCATAATCCTAAACTTACCCAACCCTAACCCTAAACCTAACCCTGACCCCAACCACAAAGCCTAACACAAACCGTGACCCTAACCCGAACCGTAACACTAAACTTAACCCTAGCCTAAAATCTAACCCTCACCCTAAAAGTAAACAGAACCCGTAAACTTAACCCTAACACGAAAAACAACCTTAACGCTAACCTGAAAACTAAACCAAACCTTAGCCATAACCCTAACCCTAACCCTCACCCGATCTTAAACTTCACCTTATCCCTAACCTAAAGCTCACCCTAACTCTAAACCTATCCCTACCCATATACCAAACCGTAACCTTAACCTTGGTGCACCTGTAAAGCTAAAAATAACCCTTACAATAACTCTGATCTTAACCCTCACCCTAAACCTAATCCTACTCTTAACCCCGACCATAACCCTAACCTAACCTTAACCCTAACTTTAAACCTACCATAAACTCAGACCGAACCCTAACAATAACTCTAACCCTAACCCTAAACCGAACCCTCACCTTTAACCAAAATTTTACCCTACCCATAACCCTAAACCTACCCTAACTTCATTCAAATCCTAACCCTAACCAAAACTAAAGCTAACCCTATACCTAACTCTAACCCTAACCCTGACCCTAACCTGAACCCAACCCCTAAAACTAACCCTAACCCTCACACTAAACATAAACTTCACTTCAACCCTAACCCTACAACGAAACATAATACGAAATCTCCCCCAACTCTGACCTTAACCCTAATCCTAACCATAAGCCTAACCCTAACTCTAAACGTAAACCGAACCCTGACCCTAACTCTATCTCTAACCCTAATCCTAACCCTAAAACTTACCCTACACACTCAGCTTAAATGGAAACCTAACACTAACCCTCACAATAACATCTAAACCTAAACCGTACCCTTAACCTAACCTTATCTCTAACCTTAAACTAGCCCTAAACCTAACCATGACTTAACCCTAAAACTTACCCTAACCCTAAAACTAATCTTAACCCTAAACCTAATCCTAACTTTAACCCTAAACCCTAACGCTAAGGCTAAGCTCAACCCTCACTCTTGACTTAAACTTCACCCTAACCCTAACCCTAAACCGAACCCTAACCCTAAAGCTAACCCTAAACCTGACCCTACCCTTAATCTAAACAGCAAAACCTAACACTAACCCTAACACTAAACCTAAACCTAACCCTAACCTGATCCTAACCTTAACCCAAACCCCTAGCTCTAATGTTTACCCTAACCTTAATCTTAAACTTCACCCTAAACATAAGCCTAACTCGAAAACTAAACCTAACCCTAAACTATCCCCTCACTCTAGCCCGAAACCTAAACCTAACCCTAACTCTAACCCTCACACTTAACATAAACTTCACCCTAACTCTAAAACTAAACATAATACTAAATATCCCCCAACTCTGGCCCTAAACCTAATCCTAAGCATAAACCGAACCCTAACTCTAAACTGAAACCTAACCCTGACCCTAACTCTATCTCTAACCCTAAAACTTACCCTACACGCTCAGCTTAAATGGAAACCTAACACTAACCCTCACACTAACATCGAAACCTAAACCTTACCCTTAACCTAACCTTATCTCTAACCTTAAACTAGCCCTAAACCTAACCATGACTTAACCCTAACACTTACCCTAACCCTGAAGCTAATCTTAAACCTAAACCTAATCCTAACCTTAGTTCTAAACCCTAATGCTAAGGCTAAGCTCAACCCTCACCCTCAACTTAAACTTCCCCCTAACCCTAACCCTAACCCGAACCCTAACCCTAAAGCTAACCCTAAACCTGACCCTAACATTAATCCAAACACCAAAACCTACCCCGAACCCTAACACTAACCCTAAACCTAACCCTAACCTGATCCTAACATTAACCCAAACAGCTAACTCTAATATTTACCCTAAACCTAATCTTAACCTTCACCCTAAACCTAAGCCTAACCCTAAAACTAAACCTAACCCTAAACTATCCCCTCACTCTAGCCTTAAACCTAACCCTAACCCGAAACCTAACCCTAACCCTCACACTTAACATAAACTTCACCCTAACCCTAACCCTAAAACGAAACATAATACTAAATATCCCCCAACTCTGACTCTAACCCTAATCCTAACCATAAACCTAACCCTAACCCTAAACTGAAACCTAACCCTGGCCCTAACTCTATCTCTAACCCTAAAACTTACCCTACACCCTCAGCTTAAATGGAAACCTAGCACTAACCCTCACACAAACATCTAAACCTAAACCTACCCCTAACCTCATCTTGTCTCTGACCTTAAAATAGCCCTAAACCTAACCAACACTTAACCCTAACACTTACCCTAACCCTAAAAGTGATCTTAACCCTAAACCTAATCTGAAACTTAAGCCTAACCCTAACCCCTAAGGCTAAGGCTAAGCTCAAACCTCACCCTTAACTTCAACTTCACCCTAACCACAACCCTAAACCAAACCCTAACCCTAAAGCTACCCTAAACCTGACCCTAACCTCATCCTAACCTTGACACAAACACCTAACTCTAATATTTACCCTAACACTAATGTTAACTTAACCTTCACTCTAAACCTAACCCTAAACTATCCCCTCACTCTAGCCCTACACCTAACCCTAACCCTAACCCTAACCCTGGCCATAACCGTTAACACCGTAAAACATCGGCTTAACTGTAAACCTAACACTAACCCTCACAAGAACCCTAACCCTTTCCCTAAACCTAACCCTATCTCTAATAATAACGCTAACACTGACCTAAACGTAACCCTTACTTAACTTTAAAGTTAACCCTAACCTTAACTCTACCCTAACCCTAACCTTAACAATAACTCTAAAGCTGACCCTAAACCTAACCCTAAACCCTAGCACGAACTCTAACTCTAAACCGAACCCTGACCTTAACTTAGCACTACCCCTGACCGTAAATATAGCCTTAACCCTAACCTTACCCCTAACCTAACCCAGACCCTAAACCTAACCCTAACACTAATCTTAATCCTAACTCTAACCTTAACCCTAACCCTTACCCTAACCCTCACTATTAACTGAGAATTCACCCTAACCCTAACTCTAACTCTAACCCTAACCATAACACTTACCCTAAACCCTCACCTTAACTCTAAACCTAATGCTAACCCTCACCCTAACCCCGAACCGTATCCCCAACCCTAAACCGAACACTATCCCTAAACTTATCCCTAACCCTAACCCAAACACGAACAGTAACCCTAATCTAACACTAACCCTAACATTAACCCTAAACTTAACCCTATCCTAACCATGAACCTAACCTCTAACACTAAGTAGAATCCTCACCGTAATCCTAACCCTTACCTTAACCCTCACCCTGAACCTAAATGTAACTCTAAACCTGAACCTAAACCTAACACTAACCCTAAAGATAACTGCTAACCCTAACCCGAACTTTAAACCTAACCTTAACACTAACCTGAACACAAAATCAAACTCTAGCCCTAACCCTAAGAATAACCCTCACGCCATCCTAAACTTCATCCAACCCTAACCCTAACCTTAACCTTAAACCTAAACCTAACCCAAACCCTAACCTTAAACCAAACTCTAACCATAATGTTACTCTACCTGTAACCCTAAAACTTAGCCTTACATTAGCCCTGAACCGAAGTCTAGTCCTAATTCTAATCCTAACCGTAGACCTAATCCTAACAGTAACCCTAACTCTAACCTTGATCTTAAATAGAACACTAATTCTAATTCGAAAACTGAACCTAAACCGAAAACTTAAGCTACACCTAACCCTAACCCTAAACCTAACCCTAACTCGAACCCTAAACATAACACTTACTCTAAACCCTCACCTTAACTGTGAAACTAACCATAACCCTCACCCTGACCCCTAACCATATCCCCCAACCCTAACCCTAATGCTCTCCCTAACCCTAACACTGAAGAGAAACCCTAAGCCGTAACGATAACTCTAACACAAACCCTAACCCCTAACACCAAAGCCTAACCCAAACCTTAACCCTAACTCTCACCCTAACTCTAACACTAACCCTCAACCTGATCATAAACCTAACCCTAACCATAAACCAAAACTAAGCATGACCAGAACCACAATGACTAACCGGGACCCTCACCCAAACACTCACCCTAAATTAAAACTCTAACCCCTAACACCTTACCATAACCATAATCCTAAACTTACCCAACCCTAACCCTAAACCTAACCCTGACCCCAACCACAAAGCCTAACACAAACCGTGACCCTAACCCGAACCGTAACACTAAACTTAACCCTAGCCTAAAATCTAACCCTCACCCTAAAAGTAAACAGAACCCGTAAACTTAACCCTAACACGAAAAACAACCTTAACGCTAACCTGAAAACTAAACCAAACCTTAGCCATAACCCTAACCCTAACCCTCACCCGATCTTAAACTTCACCTTATCCCTAACCTAAAGCTCACCCTAACTCTAAACCTATCCCTACCCATATACCAAACCGTAACCTTAACCTTGGTGCACCTGTAAAACTAAAAATAACCCTTACAATAACTCTGATCTTAACCCTCACCCTAAACCTAATCCTACTCTTAACCCCGACCATAACCCTAACCTAACCTTAACCCTAACTTTAAACCTACCATAAACTCAGACCGAACCCTAACAATAACTCTAACCCTAACCCTAAACCGAACCCTCACCTTTAACCAAAATTTTACCCTACCCATAACCCTAAACCTACCCTAACTTCATTCAAATCCTAACCCTAACCAAAACTAAAGCTAACCCTATACCTAACTCTAACCCTAACCCTGACCCTAACCTGAACCCAACCCCTAAAACTAACCCTAACCCTCACACTAAACATAAACTTCACTTCAACCCTAACCCTACAACGAAACATAATACGAAATCTCCCCCAACTCTGACCTTAACCCTAATCCTAACCATACGCCTAACCCTAACTCTAAACGTAAACCGAACCCTGACCCTAACTCTATCTCTAACCCTAATCCTAACCCTAAAACTTACCCCACACACTCAGCTTAAATGGAAACCTAACACTAACCCTCACAATAACATCTAAACCTAAACCGTACCCTTAACCTAACCTTATCTCTAACCTTAAACTAGCCCTAAACCTAACCATGACTTAACCCTAAAACTTATCTTAACCCTAAACCTAATCCTAACTTTAACCCTAAACCCTAACGCTAAGGCTAAGCTCAACCCTCACTCTTGACTTAAACTTCACCCTAACCCTAACCCTAAACCGAACCCTAACCCTAAAGCTAACCCTAAACCTGACCCTAACCTTAATCTAAACAGCAAAACCTAACACTAACCCTAACACTAAACCTAAACCTAACCCTAACCTGATCCTAACCTTAACCCAAACCCCTAGCTCTAATGTTTACCCTAACCTTAATCTTAAACTTCACCCTAAACATAAGCCTAACTCGAAAACTAAACCTAACCCTAAACTATCCCCTCACTCTAGCCCGAAACTTAAACCTAACCCTAACTCTAACCCTCACACTTAACATAAACTTCACCCTAACTCTAAAACTAAACATAATACTAAATATCCCCCAACTCTGGCCCTAAACCTAATCCTAAGCATAAACCGAACCCTAACTCTAAACTGAAACCTAACCCTGACCCTAACTCTATCTCTAACCCTAAAACTTACCCTACACGCTCAGCTTAAATGGAAACCTAACACTAACCCTCACACTAACATCGAAACCTAAACCTTACCCTTAACCTAACCTTATCTCTAACCTTAAACTAGCCCTAAACCTAACCATGACTTAACCCTAACACTTACCCTAACCCTGAAGCTAATCTTAAACCTAAACCTAATCCTAACCTTAGTTCTAAACCCTAATGCTAAGGCTAAGCTCAACCCTCACCCTCAACTTAAACTTCCCCCTAACCCGAACCCTAACCCGAACCCTAACCCTAAAGCTAACCCTAAACCTGACCCTAACATTAATCCAAACACCAAAACCTACCCCGAACCCTAACACTAACCCTAAACCTAACCCTAACCTGATCCTAACATTAACCCAAACAGCTAACTCTAATATTTACCCTAAACCTAATCTTAACCTTCACCCTAAACCTAAGCCTAACCCTAAAACTAAACCTAACCCTAAACTATCCCCTCACTCTAGCCTTAAACCTAACCCTAACCCAAAACCCAACCCTAACTCTCACACTTAACATAAACTTCACCCTAACCCTAACCCTAAAACGAAACATAATACTAAATATCCCCCAACTCTGACTCTAACCCTAATCCTAACCATAAACCTAACCCTAACCCTAAACTGAAACCTAACCCTGGCCCTAACTCTATCTCTAACCCTAAAACTTACCCTACACCCTCAGCTTAAATGGAAACCTAGCACTAACCCTCACACAAACATCTAAACCTAAACCTACCCCTAACCTCATCTTGTCTCTGACCTTAAAATAGCCCTAAACCTAACCAACACTTAACCCTAACCCTTACCCTAACCCTAAAAGTGATCTTAACCCTAAACCTAATCCGAAACTTAAGCCTAACCCTAACCCCTAAGGCTAAGGCTAAGCTCAAACCTCACCCTTAACTTCAACTTCACCCTAACCACAACCCTAAACCAAACCCTAACCCTAAAGCTACCCTAAACCTGACCCTAACATTAACACAAAAACCAAAAGCTAACCCTAACACCAACCCTAAACCTAACCCTAACCTGATCCTAACCTTGACACAAACACCTAACTCTAATATTTACCCTAACACTAATGTTAACTTAACCTTCACTCTAAACCTAACCCTAAACTATCCCCTCACTCTAGCCCTACACCTACACCTAACCCTAACCCTAACTCTAACCCTGGCCCTAACCGTTAACACCGTAAAACATCGGCTTAACTGTAAACCTAACACTAACCCTCACAAGAACCCTAACCCTTTCCCTAAACCTAACCCTATCTCTAATAATAACGCTAACACTGACCTAAACGTAACCCTTACTTAACTTTAAAGTTAACCCTAACCTTAACTCTACCCTAACCCTAACCTTAACAATAACTCTAAAGCTGACCCTAAACCTAACCCTAAACCCTAGCACGAACTCTAACTCTAAACCGAACCCTGACCTTAACTTAGCACTACCCCTGAACGTAAATATAGCCTTAACCCTAACCTTACCCCTAACCTAACCCAGACCCTAAACCTAACCCTAACACTAATCTTAATCCTAACTCTAACCTTAACCCTAACCCTTACCCTAACCCTCACTATTAACTGAGAATTCACCCTAACCCTAACTCTAACTCTAACCCTAACCATAACACTTACCCTAAACCCTCACCTTAACTCTAAACCTAATGCTAACCCTCACCCTAACCCCGAACCGTATCCCCAACCCTAAACCGAACACTATCCCTAAACTTATCCCTAACCCTAACCCAAACACGAACAGTAACCCTAATCTAACACTAACCCTAACATTAACCCTAAACTTAACCCTATCCTAACCATGAACCTAACCTCTAACACTAAGTAGAATCCTCACCGTAATCCTAACCCTTACCTTAACCCTCACCCTGAACCTAAATGTAACTCTAAACCTGAACCTAAACCTAACACTAACCCTAAAGATAACTGCTAACCCTAACCCGAACTTTAAACCTAACCTTAACACTAACCTGAACACAAAATCAAACTCTAGCCCTAACCCTAAGTATAACCCTCACGCCATCCTAAACTTCATCCAACCCTAACCCTAACCTTAACCTTAAACCTAAACCTAACCCAAACCCTAACCTTAAACCAAACTCTAACCATAATGCTACTCCACCTGTAACCCTAAAACTTAGCCTTACATTAGCCCTGAACCGAAGTCTAGTCCTAATCCTAATCCTAACCGTAGACCTAATCCTAACACTAACCCTAACTCTAACCTTGATCTTAAATAGAACACTAATTCTAATTCGAAAACTGAACCTAAACCGAAAACTTAAGCTACACCTAACCCTAACCCTAAACCTAACCCTAACTCGAACCCTAAACATAACACTTACTCTAAACCCTCACCTTAACTGTAAAACTAACCATAACCCTCACCCTGACCCCTAACCATATCCCCCAACCCTAACCCTAATGATCTCCCTAACACTGAAGAGAAACCCTAAGCCGTAACGATAACTCTAACACAAACCCTAACCCCTAACACCAAAGCCTAACCCAAACCTTAACCCTAACTCTCACCCTAACTCTAACACTAACCCTCAACCTGATCATAAACCTAACCCTAACCATAAACCAAAACTAAGCATGACCAGAACCACAATGACTAACCGGGACCCTCACCCAAACACTCACCCTAAATTAAAACTCTAACCCCTAACACCTTACCATAACCATAATCCTAAACTTACCCAACCCTAACCCTAAACCTAACCCTCACCCCAACCACAAAGCCTAACACAAACCGTGACCCTAAGCCGAACCGTAACACTAAACTTAACCCTAACCTAAAATCTAACCCTCACCCTAAAAGTAAACAGAACCAGTAAACTTAACCCTAACACGAAAAACAACCTTAACGCTAACCTGAAAACTAAACCAAACCTTAGCCATAACCCTAACCCTAACCCTCACCCGATCTTAAACTTCACCTTATCCCTAACCTAAAGCTCACCCTAACTCTAAACCTATCCCTACCCATATACCAAACCGTAACCTTAACCTTGGTGCACCTGTAAAACTAAAAATAACCCTTACAATAACTCTGATCTTAACCCTCACCCTAAACCTAATCCTACTCTTAACCCCGACCATAACCCTAACCTAACCTTAACCCTAACTTTAAACCTACCATAAACTCAGACCGAACCCTAACAATAACTCTAACCCTAACCCTAAACCGAACCCTCACCTTTAACCAAAATTTTACCCTACCCATAACCCTAAACCTACCCTAACTTCATTCAAATCCTAACCCTAACCAAAACTAAAGCTAACCCTATACCTAACTCTAACCCTAACCCTGACCCTAACCTGAACCCAACCCCTAAAACTAACCCTAACCCTCACACTAAACATGAACTTCACTTCAACCCTAACTCTACAACGAAACATAATACGAAATCTCCCCCAACTCTGACCTTAACCCTAATCCTAACCATAAGCCTAACCCTAACTCTAAACGTAAACCGAACCCTGACCCTAACTCTATCTCTAACCCTAATCCTAACCTTAAAACTTACCCTACACACTCAGCTTAAATGGAAACCTAACACTAACCCTCACAATAACATCTAAACCTAAACCGTACCCTTAACCTAACCTTATCTCTAACCTTAAACTAGCCCTAAACCTAACCATGACTTAACCCTAAAACTTACCCTAACCCGAAAACTAATCTTAACCCTAAACCTAATCCTAACTTTAACCCTAAACCCTAACGCTAAGGCTAAGCTCAACCCTCACTCTTGACTTAAACTTCACCCTAACCCTAACCCTAAACCGAACCCTAACCCTAAAGCTAACCCTAAACCTGACTCTACCCTTAATCTAAACAGCAAAACCTAACACTAACCCTAACACTAAACCTAAACCTAACCCTAACCTGATCCTAACCTTAACCCAAACCCCTAGCTCCAATGTTTACCCTAACCTTAATCTTAAACTTCACCCTAAACATAAGCCTAACTCGAAAACTAAACCTAACCCTAAACTATCCCCTCACTCTAGCCCGAAACCTAAACCTAACCCTAACTCTAACCCTCACACTTAACATAAACTTCACCCTAACTCTAAAACTAAACATAATACTAAATATCCCCCAACTCTGGCCCTAAACCTAATCCTAAGCATAAACCGAACCCTAACTCTAAACTGAAACCTAACCCTGACCCTAACTCTATCTCTAACCCTAAAACTTACCCTACACGCTCAGCTTAAATGGAAACCTAACACTAACCCTCACACTAACATCGAAACCTAAACCTTACCCATAACCTAACCTTATCTCTAACCTTAAATTAGCCCTAAACCTAACCATGACTTAACCCTAACACTTACCCTAAACCTGAAGCTAATCTTAAACCTAAACCTAATCCTAACCTTAGTTCTAAACCCTAATGCTAAGGCTAAGCTCAACCCTCACCCTCAACTTAAACTTCCCCCTAACCCGAACCCTAACCCGAACCCTAACCCTAAAGCTAACCCTAAACCTGACCCTAACATTAATCCAAATACCAAAACCTACCCCGAACCCTAACACTAACCCTAAACCTAACCCTAACCTGATCCTAACATTAACCCAAACAGCTAACTCTAATATTTACCCTAAACCTAATCTTAACCTTCACCCTAAACCTAAGCCTAACCCTAAAACTAAACCTAACCCTAAACTATCCCCTCACTCTAGCCTTAAACCTAACCCTAACCCAAAACCTAACCCTAACCCTCACACTTAACATAAACTTCACCCTAACCCTAACCCTAAAACGAAACATAATACTAAATATCCCCCAACTCTGACTCTAACCCTAATCCTAACCATAAACCTAACCCTAACCCTAAACTGAAACCTAACCCTGGCCCTAACTCTATCTCTAACCCTAAAACTTACCCTACACCCTCAGCTTAAATGGAAACCTAGCACTAACCCTCACACAAACATCTAAACCTAAACCTACCCCTAACCTCATCTTGTCTCTGACCTTAAAATAGCCCTAAACCTAACCAACACTTAACCCTAACCCTTACCCTAACCCTAAAAGTGATCTTAACCCTAAACCTAATCCGAAACTTAAGCCTAACCCTAACCCCTAAGGCTAAGGCTAAGCTCAAACCTCACCCTTAACTTCAACTTCACCCTAACCACAACCCTAAACCAAACCCTAACCCTAAAGCTACCCTAAACCTGACCCTAACATTAACACAAAAACCAAAACCTAACCCTAACACCAACCCTCAACCTAACCCTAACCTGATCCTAACCTTGACACAAACACCTAACTCTAATATTTACCCTAACACTAATGTTAACTTAACCTTCACTCTAAACCTAACCCTAAACTATCCCCTCACTCTAGCCCTACACCTACACCTAACCCTAACCCTAACTCTAACCCTGGCCCTAACCGTTAACACCGTAAAACATCGGCTTAACTGTAAACCTAACACTAACCCTCACAAGAACCCTAACCCTTTCCCTAAACCTAACCCTATCTCTAATAATAACGCTAACACTGACCTAAACGTAACCCTTACTTAACTTTAAAGTTAACCCTAACCTTAACTCTACCCTAACCCTAACCTTAACAATAACTCTAAAGCTGACCCTAAACCTAACCCTAAACCCTAGCACGAACTCTAACTCTAAACCGAACCCTGACCTTAACTTAGCACTACCCCTGAACGTAAATATAGCCTTAACCCTAACCTTACCCCTAACCTAACCCAGACCCTAAACCTAACCCTAACACTAATCTTAATCCTAACTCTAACCTTAACCCTAACCCTTACCCTAACCCTCACTATTAACTGAGAATTCACCCTAACCCTAACTCTAACTCTAACCCTAACCATAACACTTACCCTAAACCCTCACCTTAACTCTAAACCTAATGCTAACCCTCACCCTAACCCCGAACCGTATCCCCAACCCTAAACCGAACACTATCCCTAAACTTATCCCTAACCCTAACCCAAACACGAACAGTAACCCTAATCTAACACTAACCCTAACATTAACCCTAAACTTAACCCTATCCTAACCATGAACCTAACCTCTAACACTAAGTAGAATCCTCACCGTAATCCTAACCCTTACCTTAACCCTCACCCTGAACCTAAATGTAACTCTAACCCTGAACCTAAACCTTACACTAACCTTAAAGATAACTGCTAACCCTAACCCGAACTTTAAACCTAACCTTAACACTAACCTGAACACAAAATCAAACTCTAGCCCTAACCCTAAGTATAACCCTCACGCCATCCTAAACTTCATCCAACCCTAACCCTAACCTTAACCTTAAACCTAAACCTAACCCAAACCCTAACCTTAGACCAAACTCTAACCATAATGCTACTCCACCTGTAACCCTAAAACTTAGCCTTACATTAGCCCTGAACCGAAGTCTAGTCCTAATCCTAATCCTAACCGTAGACCTAATCCTAACACTAACCCTAACTCTAACCTTGATCTTAAATAGAACACTAATTCTAATTCGAAAACTGAACCTAAACCAAAAACTTAAGCTACACCTAACCCTAACCCTAAACCTAACCCTAACTCGAACCCTAAACATAACACTTACTCTAAACCCTCACCTTAACTGTAAAACTAACCATAACCCTCACCCTGACTCCTAACCATATCCCCCAACCCTAACCCTAATGCTCTCCCTAACCCTAACCCTAACACTGAAGAGAAACCCTAAGCCGTAACGATAACTCTAACACAAACCCTAACCCCTAACACCAAAGCCTAACCCAAACCTTAACCCTAACTCTCACCCTAACTCTAACACTAACCCTCAACCTGATCATAAACCTAACCCTAACCATAAACCAAAACTAAGCATGACCAGAACCACAATGACTAACCGGGACCCTCACCCAAACACTCACCCTAAATTAAAACTCTAACCCCTAACACCTTACCATAACCATAATCCTAAACTTACCCAACCCTAACCCTAAACCTAACCCTCACCCCAACCACAAAGCCTAACACAAACCGTGACCCTAACCCGAACCGTAACACTAAACTTAACCCTAGCCTAAAATCTAACCCTCACCCTAAAAGTAAACAGAACCCGTAAACTTAACCCTAACACGAAAAACAACCTTAACGCTAACCTGAAAACTAAACCAAACCTTAGCCATAACCCTAACCCTAACCCTCACCCGATCTTAAACTTCACCTTATCCCTAACCTAAAGCTCACCCTAACTCTAAACCTATCCCTACCCATATACCAAACCGTAACCTTAATCTTGGTGCACCTGTAAAACTAAAAATAACCCTTACAATAACTCTGATCTTAACCCTCACCCTAAACCTAATCCTACTCTTAACCCCGACCATAACCCTAACCTAACCTTAACCCTAACTTGAAACCTACCATAAACTCAGACCGAACCCTAACAATAACTCTAACCCTAACCCTAAACCGAACCCTCACCTTTAACCAAAATTTTACCCTACCCATAACCCTAAACCTACCCTAACTTCATTCAAATCCTAACCCTAACCAAAACTAAAGCTAACCCTATACCTAACTCTAACCCTAACCCTGACCCTAACCTGAACCCAACCCCTAAAACTAACCCTAACCCTCACACTAAACATAAACTTCACTTCAACCCTAACCCTACAACGAAACATAATACGAAATCTCCCCCAACTCTGACCTTAACCCTAATCCTAACCATAAGCCTAACCCTAACTCTAAACGTAAACCGAACCCTGACCCTAACTCTAACTCTAACCCTAATCCTAACCCTAAAACTTACCCTACACACTCAGCTTAAATGGAAACCTAACACTAACCCTCACAATAACATCTAAACCTAAACCGTACCCTTAACCTAACCTTATCTCTAACCTTAAACTAGCCCTAAACCTAACCATGACTTAACCCTAAAACTTACCCTAACCCGAAAACTAATCTTAACCCTAAACCTAATCCTAACTTTAACCCTAAACCCTAACGCTAAGGCTAAGCTCAACCCTCACTCTTGACTTAAACTTCACCCTAACCCTAACCCTAAACCGAACCCTAACCCTAAAGCTAACCCTAAACCTGACCCTACCCTTAATCTAAACAGCAAAACCTAACACTAACCCTAACACTAAACCTAAACCTAACCCTAACCTGATCCTAACCTTAACCCAAACCCCTAGCTCCAATGTTTACCCTAACCTTAATCTTAAACTTCACCCTAAACATAAGCCTAACTCGAAAACTAAACCTAACCCTAAACTGTCCCCTCACTCTAGCCCGAAACCTAAACCTAACCCTAACTCTAACCCTCACACTTAACATAAACTTCACCCTAACTCTAAAACTAAACATAATACTAAATATCCCCCAACTCTGGCCCTAAACCTAATCCTAAGCATAAACCGAACCCTAACTCTAAACTGAAACCTAACCCTGACCCTAACTCTATCTCTAACCCTAAAACTTACCCTACACGCTCAGCTTAAATGGAAACCTAACACTAACCCTCACACTAACATCGAAACCTAAACCTTACCCTTAACCTAACCTTATCTCTAACCTTAAACTAGCCCTAAACCTAACCATGACTTAACCCTAACACTTACCCTAACCCTGAAGCTAATCTTAAACCTAAACCTAATCCTAACCTTAGTTCTAAACCCTAATGCTAAGGCTAAGCTCAACCCTCACCCTCAACTTAAACTTCCCCCTAACCCGAACCCTAACCCGAACCCTAACCCTAAAGCTAACCCTAAACCTGACCCTAACATTAATCCAAACACCAAAACCTACCCCGAACCCTAACACTAACCCTAAACCTAACCCTAACCTGATCCTAACATTAACCCAAACAGCTAACTCTAATATTTACCCTAAACCTAATCTTAACCTTCACCCTAAACCTAAGCCTAACCCTAAAACTAAACCTAACCCTAAACTATCCCCTCACTCTAGCCTTAAACCTAACCCTAACCCAAAACCTAACCCTAACCCTCACACTTAACATAAACTTCACCCTAACCCTAACCCTAAAACGAAACATAATACTAAATATCCCCCAACTCTGACTCTAACCCTAATCCTAACCATAAACCTAACCCTAACCCTAAACTGAAACCTAACCCTGGCCCTAACTCTATCTCTAACCCTAAAACTTACCCTACACCCTCAGCTTAAATGGAAACCTAGCACTAACCCTCACACAAACATCTAAACCTAAACCTACCCCTAACCTCATCTTGTCTCTGACCTAAAATAGCCCTAAACCTAACCAACACTTAACCTTAACCCTTACCCTAACCCTAAAAGTGATCTTAACCCTAAACCTAATCCGAAACTTAAGCCTAACCCTAACCCCTAAGGCTAAGGCTAAGCTCAAACCTCACCCTTAACTTCAACTTCACCCTAACCACAACCCTAAACCAAACCCTAACTCTAAAGCTACCCTAAACCTGACCCTAACATTAACACAAAAACCAAAACCTAACCCTAACACCAACCCTAAACCTAACCCTAACCTGATCCTAACCTTGACACAAACACCTAACTCTAATATTTACCCTAACACTAATGTTAACTTAACCTTCACTCTAAACCTAACCCTAAACTATCCCCTCACTCTAGCCCTACACCTACACCTAACCCTAACCCTAACTCTAACCCTGGCCCTAACCGTTAACACCGTAAAACATCGGCTTAACTGTAAACCTAACACTAACCCTCACAAGAACCCTAACCCTTTCCCTAAACCTAACCCTATCTCTAATAATAACGTTAACACTGACCTAAACGTAACCCTTACTTAACTTTAAAGTTAACCCTAACCTTAACTCTACCCTAACCCTAACCTTAACAATAACGCTAAAGCTGACCCTAAACCTAACCCTAAACCCTAGCACGAACTCTAACTCTAAACCGAACCCTGACCTTAACTAAGCACTACCCCTGACCGTAAATATAGCCTTAACCCTAACCTTACCCCTAACCTAACCCAGACCCTCAACCTAACCCTAACACTAATCTTAATCCTAACTCTAACCTTAACCCTAACCCTTACCCTAACCCTCACTATTAACTGAGAATTCACCCTAACCCTAACTCTAACTCTAACCCTAACCATAACACTTACCCTAAACCCTCACCTTAACTCTAAACCTAATGCTAACCCTCACCCTAACCCCGAACCGTATCCCCAACCCTAAACCTAACACTATCCCGAAACTTATCCCTAACCCTAACCCAAACACGAACAGTAACCCTAATCTAACACTAACCCTAACATTAACGCTAAACTTAACCCTATCCTAACCATGAACCTAACCTCTAACACTAAGTAGAATCCTCACCGTAATCCTAACCCTTACCTTAACCCTCACCCTGAACCTAAATGTAACTCTAACCCTGAACCTAAACCTAACACTAACCTTAAAGATAACTGCTAACCCTAACCCGAACTTTAAACCTAACCTTAACACTAACCTGAACACAAAATCAAACTCTAGCCCTAACCCTAAGTATAACCCTCACGCCATCCTAAACTTCATCCAACCCTAACCCTAACCTTAACCTTAAACCTAAACCTAACCCAAACCCTAACCTTAAACCAAACTCTAACCATAATGCTACTCCACCTGTAACCCTAAAACTTAGCCTTACATTAGCCCTGAACCGAAGTCTAGTCCTAATCCTAATCCTAACCGTAGACCTAATCCTAACACTAACCCTAACTCTAACCTTGATCTTAAATAGAACACTAATTCTAATTCGAAAACTGAACCTAAACCAAAAACTTAAGCTACACCTAACCCTAACCCTAAACCTAACCCTAACTCGAACCCTAAACATAACACTTACTCTAAACCCTCACCTTAACTGTAAAACTAACCATAACCCTCACCCTGACCCCTAACCATATCCCCCAACCCTAACCCTAATGCTCTCCCTAACCCTAACACTGAAGAGAAACCCTAAGCCGTAACGATAACTCTAACACAAACCCTAACCCCTAACACCAAAGCCTAACCCAAACCTTAACCCTAACTCTCACCCTAACTCTAACACTAACCCTCAACCTGATCATAAACCTAACCCTAACCATAAACCAAAACTAAGCATGACCAGAACCACAATGACTAACCGGGACCCTCACCCAAACACTCACCCTAAATTAAAACTCTAACCCCTAACACCTTACCATAACCATAATCCTAAACTTACCCAACCCTAACCCTAAACCTAACCCTCACCCCAACCACAAAGCCTAACACAAACCGTGACCCTAACCCGAACCGTAACACTAAACTTAACCCTAGCCTAAAATCTAACCCTCACCCTAAAAGTAAACAGAACCCGTAAACTTAACCCTAACACGAAAAACAACCTTAACGCTAACCTGAAAACTAAACCAAACCTTAGCCATAACCCTAACCCTAACCCTCACCCGATCTTAAACTTCACCTTATCCCTAACCTAAAGCTCACCCTAACTCTAAAGCTATCCCTACCCATATACCAAACCGTAACCTTAATCTTGGTGCACCTGTAAAACTAAAAATAACCCTTACAATAACTCTGATCTTAACCCTCACCCTAAACCTAATCCTACTCTTAACCCCGACCATAACCCTAACCTAACCTTAACCCTAACTTTAAACCTACCATAAACTCAGACCGAACCCTAACAATAACTCTAACCCTAACCCTAAACCGAACCCTCACCTTTAACCAAAATTTTACCCTACCCATAACCCTAAACCTACCCTAACTTCATTCAAATCCTAACCCTAACCAAAACTAAAGCTAACCCTATACCTAACTCTAACCCTAACCCTGACCCTAACCTGAACCCAACCCCTAAAACTAACCCTAACCCTCACACTAAACATAAACTTCACTTCAACCCTAACCCTACAACGAAACATAATACGAAATCTCCCCCAACTCTGACCTTAACCCTAATCCTAACCATAAGACTAACCCTAACTCTAAACGTAAACCGAACTCTGACCCTAACTCTATCTCTAACCCTAATCCTAACCCTAAAACTTACCCTACACACTCAGCTTAAATGGAAACCTAACACTAACCCTCACAATAACATCTAAACCTAAACCGTACCCTTTAGCTAACCTTATCTCTAACCTTAAACTAGCCCTAAACCTAACCATGACTTAACTCTAAAACTTACCCTAACCCTAAAACTAATCTTAACCCTAAACCTCATCCTAACTTTAACCCTAAGCCCTAACGGTAAGTCTAAGCTCAACCCTCACTCTTGACTTAAACTTCACCCTAACCCTAACCCTGAACCGAACCCTAACCCTAAAGCTAACCCTAAACCTGAACCTAACATTAATCTAAACAGCAAAACCTAACACTAACCCTAACACTAACCCTAAACCTAACCCTAACCTGATCTTAACCTTAACCCAAACACCTAACTCTAATGTTTACCCTAACCTTAATCTTAACCTTCACCCTAAACCTAACCCTAAAACTAAACCTAACCCTAAACTATTCCCTCACTCTAGCCCTAAACCTAAACCTAACCCTAACTCTAAGCCTCACACTTAACATAAACTTCACCCTAACCCTAAAACTAAACATAATAAGAAATATCCCCCAACTCTGGCCCTAACCCTAATCCTAAGCATGAACCTAACCCTAACTCTAAACTGAAACCTAACCCTGACCCTAACTCTATCTCTAACCCTAAAACTTACCCTACACGCTCAGCTTAAATGGAAACCTAACACTAACCCTCACACTAACATCTAAACCTAAACCTACCCTTAACCGAATCTTGTCTCTGACCTTAACATAGCCCTAAACCTAACCAACACTTAACCCTAACACTTACCCGAACCCTAAAAGTGATCTTAACCCTAAACCTAATCCGAACCTTAAACCTAACCCTAACACCTAAGGCTAAGGCTAAGCTCAACCCTCACCCTTAACTTCAACTTCACCCTAACCACAACCCTAAACCAAACCCTAACCCTAGAGCTACCGTAAACCTGACCCTAACCTTAACACAAAAACCAAAACCTAACCCTAACACCAACCATAAAACTAACCCTAACCTGATCCTAACCTTAACACAAACACCTAACTCTAATATTTACCCTAACACTAATGTTAACTTAACCTTCATTATAAACCTAATCCTAAAATATCACCTCGCTCTAGCCCTACACCTAAACCTAAACCTAACCCTAACTCTAACCCTGGCCGTAACATTTACCACCGTAAAACATCAGCTTAACTGTAAACCTAACACTAACCCTCACACGAACCCTAACCCTTTCCCTAAACCTAACCCTATCTCTAATAATAACGCTAACACTGACCTAAACGTAACCCTTACTTAACTTGAAAGTTAACCCTAACCTTAACTCTATCCTAACCCTAACCCTAACAATAACTCTAAAGCTGACCCTAACTAAACCCTAGCACTAACTCTAACTCTAAACCGAACCCTAACCCTAACCTAGCCCTACCCCTGACCGTAAACATAGCCTTAACCCTAACCTTACCCCTAACCTAACCGTGACCCTAAACCTAACCCTAACACTAATCTAATCCTAACTCTAACCTTAACCCTAACCCTTACCCTAACCCTCACTATTAACTGAAAATTCACCCTAACCCTAACTCTAACTCTAACCCTAACCATAACACTTACCCTAAACCCTCATCTTAACTCTAAACTTAATGCTATCCCTCACCCTAACCCCGAACCGTATCCCCAACCCTAAACCTAACACTATCCCTAAACTTATCCCTAACCCTAACCCAAACACGAACAGTAACCCTAATCTAACACTAACCCTAACACTAACCCTAAACTTAACCCTATCCTAACCATGAACCTAACCTCTAACACTAAGTAGAATCCTCACCGTAATCCTAACCCTTACCTTAACCCTCACCCTGAACCTAAATTTTACTCTAACCCTAAACCTAAACCTAACACTAACCCTAAAGATAACTCCTAACGCTAACCCGAACTTTAAACTAAACCATAACACTAACCTGAACACAAAATCAAACTCTAGCCCTAACCCTAAGAATAACCCTCACGCCATCCTAAACTTCATCCAACCCTAACCCTAACCTTAACCTTAAACCTAAACCTAACCCAAACCCTAACCTTAAACCAAACTCTAACCATAACGCTACTCCACCTGTAACCCTAAAACTTAGCCTTACATTAGCCCTGAACCTAAGTCTAGACCTAATCCTAATCCTAACCTTAGACCTAATCCGAACACTAACCCTAACTCTAACCTTGATCTTAAATAGAACACTAATTCTAATTCGAAACCTGAACCTAAACCGAAAACTTACGCTACACCTAACCCTAAGCCTAAACCTAACGCTAACTCCAAGCCTAAACATAACACTTACTCTAAACCCTCACCTTAACTGTAAAACTAACCATAACCCTCACCCTAACCCTTAACCATATCCCCACCCTAACCCTAATGCTCTCCCTAAACCTAACCCTAACCCTGAAGAGAAACCCTAAGCCGTAACGATAACTCTAACACAAACCCTAACCCCTAACACCAAAGCCTAACCCAAACCTTAACCCTAACTCTCACCCTAACTCTAACACTAACCCTCAACCTGATCATAAACCTAACCCTAACCATAAACCAAAACTAAGCATGACCAGAACCACATTGACTAACTGGGAACCTCACCCAAACACTCACCCTAAATTAAAACTCTAACCCCTAACACCTTACCATAACCATAATCCTAAACTTACCCAACCCTAACCCTAAACCTAACCCTCACCCCAACCACAAAGCCTAACACAAACCGTGACCCTAACCCGAACCGTAACACTAAACTTAACCCTAACCTAAAACCTAACCCTCACCCTAAAAGTAAACAGAACCCGTAAACTTAACCTTAACACGAAAAACAACCTTAACGCTAACCTGAAAACTAAACCAAACCTTAGCCATAACCCTAATCCTAACCCTCACCCGATCTTAAACTCCACCCTATCCCTAACCTAAAGCTCACCCTAACTCTAAACCTATCCCTACCCATATACCAAACCATAACCTTAACCTTGGCGCACCTGTAACGCTAACAATAACCCTCACAATAACTCTGATCTTAACCCACACCCTAAACCTAATCCTACTCTTAACCCCGACCATAACCCTAACCTAACCTTAACCCTAACTTGAAACCTACCATAAACTCAAACCTAACCCTAAGAATAACTCTAACCCTAACCCTAAACCGAACCCTCACCTTTAACCAAAATTTTACCCTACCCATAACCCTAAACCTACCCTAACTTCATTCAAATCCTAACCCTAACCAAAACTAAAGCTAACCCTAAACCTAACTCTAACCCTAACCCTGACCCTAACCTGAACCCAACCCCTAAAACTAACCCTAACCCTAACCCTCACACTTAACATAAACTTCACTCCGACCCTAACCCTACAACTAAACATAATACGAAATCTCCCCCAACTCTGATCTTAACCCTAATCCTAACCATAAGCCTAACCCTAACTCTAAACGTAAACCGAACCCTGACCCTAACTCTATCTCTAACCCTAATCCTAACCCTAAAACTTACCCTACACACTCAGCTTAAATGGAAACCTAACACTAACCCTCACAATAACATCTAAACCTAAACCCTACCCTTAACCTAACCTTATCTCTAATCTTAAACTAGCCCTAAACCTAACCATGACTTAACCCTAAAACTTACCCTAACCCTAAAACTAATCTTAACCCTAAACCTAATCCTAACTTTAACCCTAAACCCTAACGCTAAGGCTAAGCTCAACCCTCACTCTTGACTTCAACTTCACCCTAACCCTAACCTTAAACCGAATCCTAACCCTAAAACTAACCCTCAACCTGACCCTAACATTAATCTAAACAGCAAAACCTAACACTAACCCTAACCCTAAACCTAACCCTAACCTGATTCTCACCTTAACCCAAACACCTAACTCTAATGTTTTCCCTAACCTTAATCTTAACCTTCACCCTAAACATAACTCTAAAACTAAACCTAACCCTAAACTATTCCCTCACTCTAGCCCTAAACCTAAACCTAACCCTAACTCTAAACCTCACATTTAACATAAACTTCACCCTAACCCTAAAACTAAACATAATACTAAATATCCCCCAACTCTGGCCCTAACCCTAATCCTAAACATGAACCTAACCCTAACTCTAAACTGAAACCTAACCCTGATCCTAACTCTATCTCTAACCCTAAAACTTACCCTACACGCTCAGCTTAAATGGAAACCTAACACTAATCCTCACACTAACATCCAAACCTAAACCTACCCTTAACCGAATCTTGTCTCTGACCTTAACATAGCCCTAAACCTAACCAACACTTAACCCTAACACTTACCCGAACCCTAAAAGTAATCTTAACCCTAAACCTAATCCGAACCTTAAACCTAACCCTAACCCCTAATGCTAAGCCTAAGCTCAACACTCAAACTTAACTTCAACTTCACCCTAACCACAACCCTAAACCAAACCCTAACCCTAAAGCTACCCTAAACCTGACCCTAACCTTAACACAAAAACCAAAACCTAACCCTAACACCAACCCTAAACCTAACCCTAACCTGATCCTAACCTTAACACAAACACCTAACTCTAATATTTACCCTAACACTAATGTTAACTTAACCTTCACTCTAAACCTAACCCTAAACTATCCCCTCACTCTAGCCCTACACCTAAACCTAACCCTAACTCTAACCCTGACCCTAACCGTTAACACCGTAAAACATCAGCTTAACTGTAAACCTAACACTAACCCTCACACGAACCCTAACCCTTTCCCTAAACGTATCCCTATCTCTAATAATAACCCTAACACTGACCTAAACGTAACCCTTACTTAACATTAAAGTTAACCCTAACCTTAGCTCTACCCTAACCCTAACCCTAACAATAACTCTAAAGCTGACCCTAAACCTAACCCTAAACCCTAGCACTAACTCTAACTCTTAACCTAGCCCTAAACCTAACCTAGCCCCACCCCTGACCGTAAACATAGCCTTAACCCTAACCTTAACCCAACCTAACCCAGACCCTAAACCTAACCCTAACACTAATCTTAATCCTAACTCTAACCTTAACACTAACCCTTACCCTAACCCTCACTATTAACTGAAAATTCACCCTAACCCTAACTCTAACTCTACCCTTAACCATAACACTTACCCTAAACCCTCGCCTTGACTCTAAACCAAATGCTAACCCTCACCCTAACCCCGAACCGTATCCCCAACCCTAAAACTAACACTATCCCTAAACTTATCCCAAGCCTAACCCAAACACGAACAGTAACCCTAATCTAACACTAACCCTAACATTAACCCTAAAATTAACCCTATCCTAACCATGAACCTAACCTCTAACACTAAGTAGAATCCTCACCGTAATCCTAACCCTTACCTTAACCCTCACCCTGAACCTAAATGTAACGCTAACCCTGAACCTAAACCTAACACTAACCCTAAAGATAACTCCTAACACTATCCCTAAACTTATCCCTAACCCTAACCCAAACACGAACAGTACCCAAAATCTAACACTAACCCTAACATTAACCCTGAATTTAAGCCTATCCTAACCATAAATCTAACCTCTAACACTAAGTAGAATCCTCACCGTAATCCTAACCCTTACCTTAACCCTCACCCTGAACTTAAATGGAACTCTAAACCTGAACCTAAACCTAACACTAACCCTAAAGATAACTCCTAACCCTAACCCGAACTTTAAACCTAACCTTAACACTAACCTGAACACAAAATCAAACTCTAGCCCTAACCCTAAGAATAACCCTCATGCCATCCAAAACTTCATCCAACCCTAACCCTAACCTTAACCTTAAACCTAAACCTAAACCAAACCCTAACCTTAAACCAAACTCTAACCATAACGCTACTCCACCTGTAACCCTAAAACTAAGCCTTCCATTAGCCCTGAACCGAAGTCTAGACCTAATCCTAATCCTAACCGTAGACCTAATCCGAACACTAACCCTAACTCTAACCTTGATCTTAAATAGAACACTAATTCTAATTCGAAACCTGAACCTAAACCGAAAACTTACGCTACACCTAACCCTAAGCCTAAACCTAACGCTAACTCCAAGCCTAAACATAACACTTACTCTAAACCCTCACCTTAACTGTAAAACTAACCATAACCCTCACCCTAACCCCTAACCATATCCCCCAACCCTAACCCTAATGCTCTCCCTAACCTTAACACTGAAGAGAAACCCTAAGCCGTAACGGTAACTCTAACCCAAAGTCTAACACCTAATACCAAAGCCTAACCCAAACCTGAACCCTAACTCTAACACTAACCCTAAACCTGATCATAAACCTAACCCTAACCATAAACCAAAACTAAGCATGACCAGAACCACAATGACAAACTGGGACCCTCGCCCAAACACTCACCCTAAAGTAAAACTCTAACCCCTAACACCTTACCATAACCGTAATCCTATACTTACCCAACCCTAACCCTCAACCTAACCCTCACCCCAACCACAAAGCCTAACACAAACCGTGACCCTAACCCGAACCGTAACACTAAACTTAAGCCAAACCTAAAATCTTACCCTCATCCTAAAAGTAAACAGAACCCGTAAACTTAACCCTAACACGAAACACAACCTTAACACTAACCTGAAAGCTAAACCAAACCTTAGCCATAACCCTAACACTAACCCTCACCCGGTCTTAAACTCCACCCTATCCCTAACCTAAAGCTCACCCTAACTCTAAAGCTATCCCTACCCATATACCAAACCATAACCTTAACATTGGCGCACCTGTGAAACTAAAACTAACCCTTACAATAATTCTGATCTTAACCCTCACCCTAAACCTAATCCTAATCTTAACCCTGACCATAACCCTAACCTAACCTTAACCCTAACTTGAAACCTACCATAAACTCAAACCTAACCCTAACAATAACTCGAACCCTAACCCTAAACCGAATCCTCACCTTTAACCAAAATTTCACCCTACCCATAACCCTAAACCTACCCTAACTTCATTCAAATCCTAACCCTAACCAAAACTAAAGCTAACCCTAATCCTAACTCTAACCCTAACGCTGACCCTAAACCTAACACAAACCCTAACCCTGACCCTAACCTGAACCCAACCCCTAAAACTAACCCTAACCCTCACACTTAACATAAACTTCACTCCAACCCTAACCCTACAACTAAACATAATACGAAATCTCCCCCAACTCTGACCCTAACCCTAATCCTAACCATAAGCCTCACCCTAACTCTAAACTTAAACCGAACCCCGACCCTAACTCTATCTCTAACCCTAATCCTAACCTTAAAACTTACCCTACACACTCAGCATAAATGGAAACCTAACACTAACCCTCACAATAACATCTAAACCTAAACCCTACCCTTAAGCTAACCTTATCTCTAACCTTAAACTAGCCCTAAACCTAACCATGACTTAACCCTAAAACTTACCCTAACCCTAAAACTAATCTTAACCCTAAACCTCATCCTAACCTTAACCCTAAACCCTAACGTTAAGGCTAAGCTCAACCCTCACTCGACTTAAACTTCACCCTAACCCTAACCCTAAACCGAACCCTAAACCTAAAGCTAACCCTAAACCTGACCCTAACATTAATCTAAACAGCAAAACCTAACACTAACCCTAACACTAACCCTAAACCTAACCCTAACCTGATCTTAACCTTAACCCAAACACCTAACTCTAATGTTTACCCTAAACTTAATCTTAACGTTCACCCTAAACCTAAGCCTAACTCTAAAACTAAACCTAACCCTAAACTATCCCTTCACTCTAGCCCTAAACCTAAACCTAACCCTAACTCTAACTCTCACACTTAACATAAACTTCACCCTAATCCTTAAACTAAACATAATACTAAATATCCCCCAACTCTGGCCCTAACCCTAATCCTAAGCATGAACCTAACCCTAACTCTAAACTGAAACCTAACCCTGACCCTAACTCTATCTCTAACCCTAAAACTTACCCTACACGCTCAGCTTAAATGGAAACCTAACACTAACCCTCACACTAACATCTAAACCTAAACCTACCCTTAACCGAATCTTGTCTCTGACCTTAACATAGCCCTAAACCTAACCAACACTTAACCCTAACACTTACCCGAACCCTAAAAGTGATCTTAACCCTACACCTAAGCCGAACCTTAAACCTAACCCTAACCCCTAAGGCTAAGGCTAAGCTCAACCCTCACCCTTAACTTCAACCTCACCCTAACCACAACCCTAAACCAAACCCTAACCCTAAAGCTGCCCTAAACTGGACCCTAACCTTAACACAAAAACCAAAACCTAACCCTAACATTAACCCTATACCTAACCCTAACCTGATCCTAACCTTAAGACAAACACCTAACTCTAATATTTACCCTAACACTAATGTTAACTTAACCTTCACTCTAAACCTAACCCTAAACTATCCCCTCACTCTAGCCCTACACCTAAACCTAACCCTAACCCTAACTCTAACCCTGACCCTAACCGTTAACACCGTAAAACATCAGCTTAACTGTAAACCTAACACTAACCCTCACACGAACCCTAACCCTTTCCCTAAAACTAACCCTATCTCTAATAATAACCCTAACACTGACCTGAACGTAACCCTTACTTATCTTTAAAGTTAACCCTAACCTTAACTCTACCCTAACCCTAACCCTAACCATAACTCTAAAGCTGACCCTAAACCTAACCCAAAACCCTAGCACTAACTCTAACTCTAAACCGAACCCTAACCCTAACCTAGCCCTACCGCTGTCCGTAAACATAGCCTTAACACTAACCTTACCCCTAACCTAACCCTGACTCTAAACCTAACCCTAACACTAATCTTAATCCTAACTCTAACCTTAACCCTAACCCTTACCCTAACCCTCACTATTAACTGAAAATTCACCCTAACCCTGACTCTAACTCTAATCCTAACCATAACACTTACCCTAAACCTTCACCTTAACTCTAAACCTAATGCTAACCCTCACCCTAACCCCGAACCGTATCTCCAACCCTAAACCTAACACTATCCGGAAACTTATCCCTAACCCTAACCCAAACACGAACAGTAACCCTAATCTAACACTAACCCTAACATTAACCCTAAACTTAAGCCTATCCTAACAATAAACCTAACCTCTAACACTAAGTAGAATCCTCACCGTAATCCTAACCCTTACCTTAACCCTCACCCTGAACCTAAATGTAACTCTAACCCTGAACCTAAACCTAACACTAACCCTAAAGATAACTCCTAACCCTAACCCGAACTTTAAACCTAACCTTAACACTAACCTGAACACAAAATCAAACTCTAGACCTAACCCTAAGAATAACCCTCACGCCATCCTAAACTTCATCCAACCCTAACCCTAACCTTAACCTTAAACCTAAACCTAACCCAAACCCTAACCTTAAACCAAACTCTAACCATAACGCTACTCCACCTGTAACCCTAAAACTAAGCCTTCCATTAGCCCTGAACCGAAGTCTAGACCTAATCCTAATCCTAACCGCACACCTAATCCGAACACTAACCCTAACTCTAACCTTGATCTTAAATAGAACACTAATTCTAATTCGAAACCTGAACCTAAACCGAAAACTTACGCTACACCTAACCCTAAGGCTAAACCTAACGCTAACTCCAAGCCTAAACATAACACTTACTCTAAACCCTCACCTTAACTGTAAAACTAACCATAACCCTCACCCTAACCCCTAACCATATCCCCCAACCCTAACCCTAATGCTCTCCCTAACCCTAACCCTAACACTGAAGAGAAACCCTAAGCCGTAACGGTAACTCTAACCCAAAGTCTAACCCCTAACACCAAAGCCTAACCCAAACCTGAACCCTAACTCTAACACTAACCCTAAACCTGATCATAAACCTAACCCTAAGCATAAACCAAAACTAAGCATGACCAGAACCACAATGACTAACTGGGACCCTCGCCCAAACACTCACCCTAAAGTAAAACTCTAACCCCTAACACCTTACCATAACCGTAATCCTATACTTACCCAACCCTAACCCTCAACCTAACCCTCACCCCAACCACAAAGCCTAACACGAACTGTGACCCTAACCCGAACCGTAACACTAAACTTAAGCCTAACCTAAAATCTTACCCTCATCCTAAAAGTAAACAGAACCCGTAAACTTAACCCTAACACGAAACACAACCTTAACACTAACCTGAAAGCTAAACCAAACCTTAGCCATAACCCTCACCCGATCTTAAACTCCACCCTATCCCTAACCTAAAGCTCACCCTAACTCTAAATCTATCCCTACCCATATACCAAACCATAACCTTAACCTTGGCGCACCTGTGAAACTAAAACTAACCCTTACAATAATTCTGATCTTAACCCTCACCCTAAACCTAATCCTAATCTTAACCCTGACCATAACCCTAACCTAACCTTAACCCTAACTTGAAACCTACCATAAACTCAAACCTAACCCTAACAATAACTCGAACCCTAACCCTAAACCGAATCCTCACCTTTAACCAAAATTTCACCCTACCCATAACCCTAAACCTACCCTAACTTCATTCAAATCCTAACCCTAACCAAAACTAAAGCTAACCCTAAACCTAACTCTAACTCTAACCCTAACCCTAAACCTAACCCAAACCCTAACCCTGACCCTAACCTGAACCCAACCCCTAAAACTAACCCTAACCCTCACACTTAACATAAACTTCACTCCAACCCTAACCCTACAACTAAACATAATACGAAATCTCCCCCAACTCTGACCCTAACCCTAATCCTAACCATAAGCCTCACCCTAACTCTAAACTTAAACCGAACCCCGACCCTAACTCTATCTCTAACCCTAATCCTAACCTTAAAACTTACCCTACACACTCAGCTTAAATGGAAACCTAACACTAACCCTCACAATAACATCTAAACCTAAACCCTACCCTTAAGCTAACCTTATCTCTAACCTTAAACTAACCCTAAACCTAACCATGACTTAACCCTAAAACTTACCCTAACCCTAAAACTAATCTTAACCCTAAACCTCATCCTAACCTTAACCCTAAACCCTAACGTTAAGGCTAAGCTCAACCCTCACTCGACTTAAACTTCACCCTAACCCTAAACCGAACCCTAAACCTAAAGCTAACCCTAAACCTGACCCTAACATTAATCTAAACAGCAAAACCTAACACTAACCCTAACACTAACCCTAAACCTAACCCTAACCTGATCCTAACCTTAACCCAAACACCTAACTCTAATATTTACCCTAACCTTAATCTTAACCTTCACCCTAAACCTAAGCCTAACTCTAAAACTAAACCTAACCCTAAACTATCCCTTCACTCTAGCCCTAAACCTAAACCTAACCCTAACTCTAACCCTCACACTTAACATAAACTTCACCCTAACCCTAAAACTAAACATAATACGAAATATCCCCCAACTCTGGCCCTAACCCTAATCCTAAGCATGAACCTAACCCTAACTCTAAACTGAAACCTAACCCTGACCCTAACTCTATCTCTAACCCTAAAACTTACCCTACACGCTCAGCTTAAATGGAAACCTAACACTAACCCTCACACTAACATCTAAACCTAAACCTACCCTTAACCGAATCTTGTCTCTGACCTTAACATAGCCCTAAACCTAACCAACACTTAACCCTAACACTTACCCGAACCCTAAAAGTGATCTTAACCCTAAACCTAATCCGAACCTTAAACCTAACCCTAACCCCTAAGGCTAAGGCTAAGCTCAACCCTCACCCTTAACTTCAACTTCACCCTAACCACAACCCTAAACCAAACCCTAACCCTAAAGCTGCCCTAAACTGAACCCTAACCTTAACACAAAAACCAAAACCTAACCCTAACATTAACCCTATACCTAACCCTAACCTGATCCTAACCTTAAGACAAACACCTAACTCTAATATTTACCCTAACACTAATGTTAACTTAACCTTCACTCTAAACCTAACCCTAAACTATCCCCTCACTCTAGCCCTACACCTAAACCTAACCCTAACCCTAACTCTAACCCTGACCCTAACCGTTAACACCGTAAAACATCAGCTTAACTGTAAACCTAACACTAACCCTCACACGAACCCTAACCCTTTCCCTAAACCTAACCCTATCTCTAATAATAACCCTAACACTGACCTGAACGTAACCCTTACTTATCTTTAAAGTTAACCCTAACCTTAACTCTACCCTAACCCTAACCCTATCCATAACTCTAAAGCTGACCCTAAACCTAACCCTAAACCCTAGCACTAACTCTAACTCTAAACCGAACCCTAACCCTAACCTAGCCCTACCCCTGACCGTAAACATAGCCTTAACCCTAACCTTACCCTGACCCTAAACCTAACCCTAACACTAATCTTAATCCTAACTCTAACCTTAACCCTTACCCTAACCCTCACTATTAACTGAAAATTCACTCTAAACCTGCCTCTAACTCTAACCCTAACCATAACACTTACCCTAAACCTTCACCTTAACTCTAAACCTAATGCTAACCCTAACCCTAAACCCGAACCGTATCTCCAACCCTAAACCTAACACTATCCCGAAACTTATCCCTAACCCTAACCCAAACACGAACAGTAACCCTAATCTAACACTAACCCTAACATTAACCCTAAACTTAAGCCTATCCTAACCATAAACCTAACCTCTAACACTAAGTAGAATCCTCACCGTAATCCTAACCCTTACCTTAGCCCTCACCCTGAACCTAAATGTAACTCTAACCCTGAACCTAAACCTAACACTAACCCTAAAGATAACTCCTAACCCTAACCCGAACTTTAAACCTAACCTTAACACTAACCTGAACACAAAATCAAACTCTAGCCCTAACCCTAAGAATAACCCTCACGCCATCCAAAACTTCATCCAACCCTAACCCTAACCTTAACCTTAAACCTAAACCTAACCCAAAACCTAACCTTAAACCAAACTCTAACCATAACGCTACTCCACCTGTAACCCTAAAACTAAGCCTTCCATTAGCCCTGAACCGAAGTCTAGACCTAATCCTAATCCTAACCGTACACCTAATCCGAACACTAACCCTAACTCTAACCTTGATCTTAAATAGAACACTAATTCTAATTCGAAACCTGAACCTAAACCGAAAACTTACGCTACACCTAACCCTAAGCCTAAACCTAACGCTAACTCCAAGCCTAAACATAACACTTACTCTAAACCCTCACCTTAACTGTAAAACTAACCATAACCCTCACCCTAACCCCTAACCATATCCCCCAACCCTAACCCTAATGCTCTCCCTAACCCTAACCCTAACACTGAAGAGAAACCCTAAGCCGTAACGGTAACTCTAACCCAAAGTCTAACCCCTAACACCAAAGCCTAACCCAAACCTGAACCCTAACTCTAACACTAACCCTAAACCTGATCATAAACCTAACCCTAACCATAAACCAAAACTAAGCATGACCAGAACCACAATGACTAACTGGGACCCTCGCCCAAACACACACCCTAAAGTCAAACTCTAACCCCTAACACCTTACCATAACCGTAATCCTATACTTACCCAACCCTAACCCTCAACGTAACCCTCACCCCAAAAACAAGGCCTAACACGAACCGTGACCCTAACCCGAACCGTAACACTAAACTTAAGCCTAACCTAAAATCTTACCCTCATCTTAAAAGTAAACAGAACCCGTAAACTTAACCCTAACACGAAACACAACCTTAACACTAACCTGAAAGCTAAACCAAACCTTAGCCATAACCCTAACACTAACCCTCACCCGATCTTAAACTCCACCCTATCCCTAACCTAAAGCTCACCCTAACTCTAAAGCTATCCCTACCCATATACCAAACCATAATCTTAACCTTGGCGCACCTGTGAAACTAAAACTAACCCTTACAATAATTCTGATCTTAACCCTCACCCTAAACCTAATCCTAATCTTAACCCTGACCATAACCCTAACCTAACCTTAACCCTAACTTGAAACCTACCATAAACTCAAACCTAACCCTAACAATAACTCGAACTCTAACCCTAAACCGAATCCTCACCTTTAACCAAAATTTCACCCTACCCATAACCCTAAACCTACCCTAACTTCATTCAAATCCTAACCCTAACCAAAACTAAAGCTAACCATAACCCTAAACCTAAATCTAACCCTAACCCTAACCCTAAACCTAACCCAAACCCTAACCCTGACCCTAACCTGAACCCAACCCCTAAAACTAACCCTAACCCTCACACTTAACATAAACTTCACTCCAACCCTAACCCTACAACTAAACATAATACGAAATCTCCCCCAACTCTGACCCTAACCCTAATCCTAACCATAAGCCTCACCCTAACTCTAAACTTAAACCGAACCCCGACCCTAACTCTATCTCTAACCCTAATCCTAACCTTAAAACTTACCCTACACACTCAGCTTAAATGGAAACCTAACACTAACCCTCACAGTAACATCTAAACCTAAACCCTACCCTTAAGCTAACCTTATCTCTAACCTTAAACTAGCCCTAAACCTAACCATGACTTAACCCTAAAACTTACCCTAACCCTAAAACTAATCTTAACCCTAAACCTCATCCTAACCTTAACCCTAAACCCTAACGTTAAGGCTAAGCTCAACCCTCACTCGACTTAAACTTCACCCTAACCCTAACCCTAAACCGAACCCTAAACCTAAAGCTAACCCTAAACCTGACCCTAACATTAATCTAAACAGCAAAACCTAACACTAACCCTAACACTAACCCTAAACCTAACCCTAACCTGATCCTAACCTTAACCCAAACACCTAACTCTAATATTTACCCTAACCTTAATCTTAACCTTCACCCTAAACCTAAGCCTAACTCTAAAACTAAACCTAACCCTAAACTATCCCTTCACTCTAGCCCTAAACCTAAACCTAACCCTAACTCTAACCCTCACACTTAACATAAACTTCACCCTAACCCTAAAACTAAACATAATACGAAATATCCCCCAACTCTGGCCCTAACCCTAATCCTAAGCATGAACCTAACCCTAACTCTAAACTGAAACCTAACCCTGACCCTAACTCTATCTCTAACCCTAAAACTTACCCTACACGCTCAGCTTAAATGGAAACCTAACACTAACCCTCACACTAACATCTAAACCTAAACCTACCCTTAACCGAATCTTGTCTCTGACCTTAACATAGCCCTAAACCTAAACAACACTTAACCCTAACACTTACCCGAACCCTAAAAGTGATCTTAACCCTAAACCTAATCCGAACCTTAAACCTAACCCTAACCCCTAAGGCTAAGGCTAAGCTCAACCCTCACCCTTAACTTCAACTTCACCCTAACCACAACCCTAAACCAAACCCTAACCCTAAAGCTGCCCTAAACTGAACCCTAACCTTAACACAAAAACCAAAACCTAACCCTAACATTAACCCTATACCTAACCCTAACCTGATCCTAACCTTAAGACAAACACCTAACTCTAATATTTACCCTAACACTAATGTTAACTTAACCTTCACTCTAAACCTAACCCTAAACTATCCCCTCACTCTAGCCCTACACCTAAACCTAACCCTAACCCTAACTCTAACCCTGACCCTAACCGTTAACACCGTAAAACATCAGCTTAACTGTAAACCTAACACTAACCCTCACACGAACCCTAACCCTTTCCCTAAACCTAACCCTATCTCTAATAATAACCCTAACACTGACCTGAACGTAACCCTTACTTATCTTTAAAGTTAACCCTAACCTTAACTCTACCCTAACCCTAACCCTATCCATAACTCTAAAGCTTACCCTAAACCAAACCCTAAACTCTAGCACTAACTCTAACTCTAAACCGAACCCTAACCCTAACCTAGCCCTACCCCTGACCGTAAACATAGCCTTAACCCTAACCTTACCCTGACCCTAAACCTAACCCTAACACTAATCTTAATCCTAACTCTAACCTTAACCCTTACCCTAACCCTCACTATTAACTGAAAATTCACTCTAAACCTGCCTCTAACTCTAACCCTAACCATAACACTTACCCTAAACCTTCACCTTAACTCTAAACCTAATGCTAACCCTAACCCTAAACCCGAACCGTATCTCCAACCCTAAACCTAACACTATCCCGAAACTGATCCCTAACCCTAACCCAAACACGAACAGTAACCCTAATCTAACACTAACCCTAACATTAACCCTAAACTTAAGCCTATCCTAATCATAAACCTAACCTCTAACACTAAGTAGAATCCTCACCGTAATCCTAACCCTTACCTTAGCCCTCACCCTGAACCTAAATGTAACTCTAACCCTGAACCTAAACCTAACACTAACCCTAAAGATAACTCCTAACCCTAACCCGAACTTTAAACCTAACCTTAACACTAACCTGAACACAAAATCAAACTCTAGCCCTAACCCTAAGAATAACCCTCACGCCATCCAAAACTTCATCCAACCCTAACCCTAACCTTAACCTTAAACCTAAACCTAACCCAAAACCTAACCTTAAACCAAACTCTAACCATAACGCTACTCCACCTGTAACCCTAAAACTAAGCCTTCCATTAGCCCTGAACCGAAGTCTAGACCTAATCCTAATCCTAACCGTACACCTAATCCGAACACTAACCCTAACTCTAACCTTGATCTTAAATAGAACACTAATTCTAATTCGAAACCTGAACCTAAACCGAAAACTTACGCTACACCTAACCCTAAGCCTAAACCTAACGCTAACTCCAAGCCTAAACATAACACTTACTCTAAACCCTCACCTTAACTGTAAAACTAACCATAACCCTCACCCTAACCCCTAACCATATCCCCCAACCCTAACCCTAATGCTCTCCCTAACCCTAACCCTAACACTGAAGAGAAACCCTAAGCCGTAACGGTAACTCTAACCCAAAGTCTAACCCCTAACACCAAAGCCTAACCCAAACCTGAACCCTAACTCTAACACTAACCCTAAACCTGATCATAAACCTAACCCTAACCATAAACCAAAACTAAGCATGACCAGAACCACAATGACTAACTGGGACCCTCGCCCAAACACACACCCTAAAGTCAAACTCTAACCCCTAACACCTTACCATAACCGTAATCCTATACTTACCCAACCCTAACCCTCAACGTAACCCTCACCCCAAAAACAAGGCCTAACACGAACCGTGACCCTAACCCGAACCGTAACACTAAACTTAAGCCTAACCTAAAATCTTACCCTCATCTTAAAAGTAAACAGAACCCGTAAACTTAACCCTAACACGAAACACAACCTTAACACTAACCTGAAAGCTAAACCAAACCTTAGCCATAACCCTAACACTAACCCTCACCCGATCTTAAACTCCACCCTATCCCTAACCTAAAGCTCACCCTAACTCTAAAGCTATCCCTACCCATATACCAAACCATAACCTTAACCTTGGCGCACCTGTGAAACTAAAACTAACCCTTACAATAATTCTGATCTTAACCCTCACCCTAAACCTAATCCTAATCTTAACCCTGACCATAACCCTAACCTAACCTTAACCCTAACTTGAAACCTACCATAAACTCAAACCTAACCCTAACAATAACTCGAACTCTAACCCTAAACCGAATCCTCACCTTTAACCAAAATTTCACCCTACCCATAACCCTAAACCTACCCTAACTTCATTCAAATCCTAACCCTAACCAAAACTAAAGCTAACCATAACCCTAAACCTAAATCTAACCCTAACCCTAACCCTAAACCTAACCCAAACCCTAACCCTGACCCTAACCTGAACCCAACCCCTAAAACTAACCCTAACCCTCACACTTAACATAAACTTCACTCCAACCCTAACCCTACAACTAAACATAATACGAAATCTCCCCCAACTCTGACCCTAACCCTAATCCTAACCATAAGCCTCACCCTAACTCTAAACTTAAACCGAACCCCGACCCTAACTCTATCTCTAACCCTAATCCTAACCTTAAAACTTACCCTACACACTCAGCTTAAATGGAAACCTAACACTAACCCCCACAATAACATCTAAACCTAAACCCTACCCTTAAGCTAACCTTATCTCTAACCTTAAACTAGCCCTAAACCTAACCATGACTTAACCCTAAAACTTACCCTAACCCTAAAACGAATCTTAACCCTAAACCTCATCCTAACCTTAACCCTAAACCCTAACGTTAAGGCTAAGCTCAACCCTCACTCGACTTAAACTTCACCCTAACCCTAACCCTAAACCGAACCCTAAACCTAAAGCTAACCCTAAACCTGACCCTAACATTAATCTAAACAGCAAAACCTAACACTAACCCTAACACTAACCCTAAACGTAACCCTAACCTGATCCTAACCTTAACCCAAACACCTAACTCTAATATTTACCCTAACCTTAATCTTAACCTTCACCCTAAACCTAAGCCTAACTCTAAAACTAAACCTAACCCTAAACTATCCCTTCACTCTAGCCCTAAACCTAAACCTAACCCTAACTCTAACCCTCACACTTAACATAAACTTCACCCTAACCCTAAAACTAAACATAATACGAAATATCCCCCAACTCTGGCCCTAACCCTAATCCTAAGCATGAACCTAACCCTAACTCTAAACTGAAACCTAACCCTGACCCTAACTCTATCTCTAACCCTAAAACTTACCCTACACGCTCAGCTTAAATGGAAACCTAACACTAACCCTCACACTAACATCTAAACCTAAACCTACCCTTAACCGAATCTTGTCTCTGACCTTAACATAGCCCTAAACCTAAACAACACTTAACCCTAACACTTACCCGAACCCTAAAAGTGATCTTAACCCTAAACCTAATCCGAACCTTAAACCTAACCCTAACCCCTAAGGCTAAGGCTAAGCTCAACCCTCACCCTTAACTTCAACTTCACCCTAACCACAACCCTAAACCAAACCCTAACCCTAAAGCTGCCCTAAACTGAACCCTAACCTTAACACAAAAACCAAAACCTAACCCTAACATTAACCCTATACCTAACCCTAACCTGATCCTAACCTTAAGACAAACACCTAACTCTAATATTTACCCTAACACTAATGTTAACTTAACCTTCACTCTAAACCTAACCCTAAACTATCCCCTCACTCTAGCCCTACACCTAAACCTAACCCTAACCCTAACTCTAACCCTGACCCTAACCGTTAACACCGTAAAACATCAGCTTAACTGTAAACCTAACACTAACCCTCACACGAACCCTAACCCTTTCCCTAAACCTAACCCTATCTCTAATAATAACCCTAACACTGACCTGAACGTAACCCTTACTTATCTTTAAAGTTAACCCTAACCTTAACTCTACCCTAACCCTAACCCTATCCATAACTCTAAAGCTTACCCTAAACCAAACCCTAAACTCTAGCACTAACTCTAACTCTAAACCGAACCCTAACCCTAACCTAGCCCTACCCCTGACCGTAAACATAGCCTTAACCCTAAACTTACCCTGACCCTAAACCTAACCCTAACACTAATCTTAATCCTAACTCTAACCTTAACCCTTACCCTAACCCTCACTATTAACTGAAAATTCACTCTAAACCTGCCTCTAACTCTAACCCTAACAATAACACTTACCCTAAACCTTCACCTTAACTCTAAACCTAATGCTAACCCTAACCCTAAACCCGAACCGTATCTCCAACCCTAAACCTAACACTATCCCGAAACTGATCCCTAACCCTAACCCAAACACGAACAGTAACCCTAATCTAACACTAACCCTAACATTAACCCTAAACTTAAGCCTATCCTAACCATAAACCTAACCTCTAACACTAAGTAGAATCCTCACCGTAATCCTAACCCTTACCTTAGCCCTCACCCTGAACCTAAATGTAACTCTAACCCTGAACCTAAACCTAACACTAACCCTAAAGATAACTCCTAACCCTAACCCGAACTTTAAACCTAACCTTAACACTAACCTGAACACAAAATCAAACTCTAGCCCTAACCCTAAGAATAACCCTCACGCCATCCAAAACTTCATCCAACCCTAACCCTAACCTTAACCTTAAACCTAAACCTAACCCAAAACCTAACCTTAAACCAAACTCTAACCATAACGCTACTCCACCTGTAACCCTAAAACTAAGCCTTCCATTAGCCCTGAACCGAAGTCTAGACCTAATCCTAATCCTAACCGTACACCTAATCCGAACACTAACCCTAACTCTAACCTTGATCTTAAATAGAACACTAATTCTAATTCGAAACCTGAACCTAAACCGAAAACTTACGCTACACCTAACCCTAAGCCTAAACCTAACGCTAACTCCAAGCCTAAACATAACACTTACTCTAAACCCTCACCTTAACTGTAAAACTAACCATAACCCTCACCCTAACCCCTAACCATATCCCCCAACCCTAACCCTAATGCTCTCCCTAACCCTAACCCTAACACTGAAGAGAAACCCTAAGCCGTAACGGTAACTCTAACCCAAAGTCTAACCCCTAACACCAAAGCCTAACCCAAACCTGAACCCTAACTCTAACACTAACCCTAAACCTGATCATAAACCTAACCCTAACCATAAACCAAAACTAAGCATGACCAGAACCACAATGACTAACTGGGACCCTCGCCCAAACACACACCCTAAAGTCAAACTCTAACCCCTAACACCTTACCATAACCGTAATCCTATACTTACCCAACCCTAACCCTCAACGTAACCCTCACCCCAAAAACAAGGCCTAACATGAACCGTGACCCTAACCCGAACCGTAACACTAAACTTAAGCCTAACCTAAAATCTTACCCTCATCTTAAAAGTAAACAGAACCCGTAAACTTAACCCTAACACGAAACACAACCTTAACACTAACCTGAAAGCTAAACCAAACCTTAGCCATAACCCTCACCCGATCTTAAACTCCACCCTATCCCTAACCTAAAGCTCACCCTAACTCTAAAGCTATCCCTACCCATATACCAAACCATAACCTTAACCTTGGCGCACCTGTGAAACTAAAACTAACCCTTACAATAATTCTGATCTTAACCCTCACCCTAAACCTAATCCTAATCTTAACCCTGACCATAACCCTAACCTAACCTTAACCCTAACTTGAAACCTACCATAAACTCAAACCTAACCCTAACAATAACTCGAACCCTAACCCTAAACCGAATCCTCACCTTTAACCAAAATTTCACCCTACCCATAACCCTAAACCTACCCTAACTTCATTCAAATCCTAACCCTAACCAAAACTAAAGCTAACCCTAAACCTAACTCTAACCCTAACCCTAACCCTAAACCTAACCCAAACCCTAACCCTGACCCTAACCTGAACCCAACCCCTAAAACTAACCCTAACCCTCACACTTAACATAAACTTCACTCCAACCCTAACCCTACAACTAAACATAATACGAAATCTCCCCCAACTCTGACCCTAACCCTAATCCTAACCATAAGCCTCACCCTAACTCTAAACTTAAACCGAACCCCGACCCTAACTCTATCTCTAACCCTAATCCTAACCTTAAAACTTACCCTACACACTCAGCTTAAATGGAAACCTAACACTAACACTCACAATAACATCTAAACCTAAACCCTACCCTTAAGCTAACCTTATCTCTAACCTTAAACTAGCCCTAAACCTAACCATGACTTAACCCTAAAACTTACCCTAACCCTAAAACTAATCTTAATCCTAAACCTCATCCTAACCTTAACCCTAAACCCTAACGTTAAGGCTAAGCTCAACCCTCACTCGACTTAAACTTCACCCTAACCCTAACGCTAAACCGAACCCTAAACCTAAAGCTAACCCTAAACCTGACCCTAACATTAATCTAAACAGCAAAACCTAACACTAACCCTAAACCTAACCCTAACCTGATCCTAACCTTAACCGAAACACCTAACTCTAATATTTACCCTAACCTTAATCTTAACCTTCACCCTAAACCTAAGCCTAACTCTAAAACTAAACCTAACCCTAAACTATCCCTTCACTCTAGCACTAAACCTAAACCTAACCCTAACTCTAACCCTCACACTTAACATAAACTTCACCCTAACCCTAAAACTAAACATAATACTAAATATCCCCCAACTCTGGCCCTAACCCTAATCCTAAGCATGAACCTAACCCTAACTCTAAACTGAAACCTAACCCTGTCCCTAACTCTATCTCTAACCCTAAAACTTACCCTACACGCTCAGCTTAAATGGAAACCTAACACTAACCCTCACACTAACATCTAAACCTAAACCTACCCTTAACCGAATCTTGTCTCTGACCTTAACATAGCCCTAAACCTAACCAACACTTAACCCTAACACTTACCCGAACCCTAAAAGTGATCTTAACCCTAAACCTAATCCGAACCTTAAACCTAACCCTAACCCCTAAGGCTAAGGCTAAGCTCAACCCTCACCCTTAACTTCAACTTCACCCTAACCACAACCCTAAACCAAACCCTAACCCTAAAGCTGCCCTAAACTGGACCCTAACCTTAACACAAAAACAAAAACCTAACCCTAACATTAACCCTATACCTAACCCTAACCTGATCCTAACCTTAAGACAAACACCTAACTCTAATATTTACCCTAACACTAATGTTAACTTAACCTTCACTCTAAACCTAACCCTAAACTATCCCCTCACTCTAGCCCTACACCTAAACCTAACCCTAACCCTAACTCTAACCCTGACCCTAACCGTTAACACCGTAAAACATCAGCTTAACTGTAAACCTAACACTAACCCTCACACGAACCCTAACCCTTTCCCTAAACCTAACCCTATCTCTAATAATAACCCTAACACTGACCTGAACGTAACCCTTACTTATCTTTAAAGTTAACCCTAACCTTAACTCTACCCTAACCCTAACCCTAACCATAACTCTAAAGCTGACCCTAAACCTAACCCTAAACCCTAGCACTAACTCTAACTCTAAACCGAACCCTAACCCTAACCTAGCCCTACCCCTGACCGTAAACATAGCCTTAACCCTAACCTTACCCCTAACCTTACCCTGACCCTAAACCTAACCCTAACACTAATCTTAATCCTAACTCTAACCTTAACCCTAACCCTTACCCTAACCCTCACTATTAACTGAAAATTCACCCTAACCCTGCCTCTAACTCTAACCCTAACCATAACACTTACCCTAAACCTTCACCTTAACTCTAAACCTAATGCTAACCCTAACCCTAAACCCGAACCGTATCTCCAACCCTAAACCTAACACTATCCCGAAACTTATCCCTAACCCTAACCCAAACACGAACAGTAACCTTAATCTAACACTAACCCTAACATTAACCCTAAATTTAAGCCTATCCTAACCATAAACCTAACCTCTAACACTAAGTAGAATCCTCACCGTAATCCTAACCCTTACCTTAACCCTCACCCTGAACCTAAATGTAACTCTAACCCGGAACCTAAACCTAACACTAACCCTAAAGATAACTCCTAACCCTAACCCGAACTTTAAACCTAACCTTAACACTAACCTGAACACAAAATCAAACTCTAGCCCTAACCCTAAGAATAACCCTCACACCATCCTAAACTTCATCCAACCCTAACCCTAACCTTAACCTTAAACCTAAACCTAACCCAAACCCTAACCTTAAATCAAACTCTAACCATAACGCTACTCCACCTGTAACCCTAAAACTAAGCCTTCCATTAGCCCTGAACCGAAGTCTAGTCCTAATCCTAATCCTAACCGTAGACCTAATCTGAACACTAACCCTAACTCTAACCTTGATCTTAAATAGAACACTAATTCTAATTCGAAACCTGAACCTAAACCGAAAACTTACGCTACACCTAACCCTAAGCCTAAACCTAACGCTAACTCCAAGCCTAAACATAACACTTACTCTAAACCCTCACCTTAACTGTAAAACTAACCATAACCCTCACCCTAACCCCTAACCATATCCCCCAACCCTAACCCTAATGCTCTCCCTAACCCTAACCCTAACACTGAAGAGAAACCCTAAGCCGTAACGGTAACTCTAACCCAAAGTCTAACCCCTAACACCAAAGCCTAACCCAAACCTGAACCCTAACTCTAACACTAACCCTAAACCTGATCATAAACCTAACCCTAAGCATAAACCAAAACTAAGCATGACCAGAACCACAATGACTAACTGGGACCCTCGCCCAAACACTCACCCTAAAGTAAAACGCTAACCCCTAACACGTTACCATAACCGTAATCCTATACTTACCCAACCCTAACCCTCAACCTAACCCTCACCCCAACCACAAAGCCTAACACGAACCGTGACCCTAACCCGGACCGTAATACTAAACTTAAGCCTAACCTAAAATCTTACCCTCATCCTAAAAGTAAACAGAACCCGTAAACTTAACCCTAACACGAAACACAACCTTAACACTAACCTGAAAGCTAAACCAAACCTTAGCCATAACCCTCACCCGATCTTAAACTCCACCCTATCCCTAACCTAAAGCTCACCCTAACTCTAAAGCTATCCCTACCCATATACCAAACCATAACCTTAACCTTGGCGCACCTGTGAAACTAAAACTAACCCTTACAATAACTCTGATCTTAACCCTCACCCTAAACCTAATCCTAATCTTAACCCTGACCATAACCCTAACCTAACCTTAACCCTAACTTGAAACCTACCATAAACTCAAACCTAACCCTAACAATAACTCGAACCCTAACCCTAAACCGAATCCTCACCTTTAACCAAAATTTCACCCTACCCATAACCCTAAACCTACCCTAACTTCATTCAAATCCTAACCCTAACCAAAACTAAAGCTAACCCTAAACCTAACTCTAACCCTAACCCTAACCCTAAACCTAACCCAAACCCTAACCCTGACCCTAACCTGAACCCAACCCCTAAAACTAACCCTAACCCTCACACTTAACATAAACTTCACTCCAACCCTAACCCTACAACTAAACATAATACGAAATCTCCCCCAACTCTGACCCTAACCCTAATCCTAACCATAAGCCTCACCCTAACTCTAACCTTAAACCGAACCCCGACCCTAACTCTATCTCTAACCCTAATCCTAACCTTAAAACTTACCCTACACACTCAGCTTAAATGGAAACCTAACACTAACCCCCACAATAACATCTAAACCTAAACCCTACCCTTAAGCTAACCTTATCTCTAACCTTAAACTAACCCTAAACCTAACCATGACTTAACCCTAAAACTTACCCTAACTCTAAAACTAATCTTAACCCTAAACCTCATCCTAACCTTAACCCTAAACCCTAACGTTAAGGCTAAGCTCAACCCTCACTCGACTTAAACTTCACCCTAACCCTAACCCTAAACCGAACCCTAAACCTAAAGCTAACCCTAAACCTGTCCCTAACATTAATCTAAACAGCAAAACCTAACACTAACCCTAACACTAACCCTAAACCTAACCCTAACCTGATCCTAACCTTAACCCAAACACCTAACTCTAATATTTACCCTAACCTTAATCTTAACCTTCACCCTAAACCTAAGCCTAACTCTAAAACTAAACCTAACCCTAAACTATCCCTTCACTCTAGCACTAAACCTAAACCTAACCCTAACTCTAACCCTCACACTTAACATAAACTTCACCCTAACCCTAAAACTAAACATAATACGAAATATCCCCCAACTCTGGCCCTAACCCTAATCCTAAGCATGAACCTAACCCTAACTCTAAACTGAAACCTAACCCTGACCCTAACTCTATCTCTAACCCTAAAACTTACCCTACACGCTCAGCTTAAATGGAAACCTAACACTAACCCTCACACTAACATCTAAACCTAAACCTACCCTTAACCGAATCTTGTCTCTGACCTTAACATAGCCCTAAACCTAAACAACACTTAACCCTAACACTTACCCGAACCCTAAAGGTGATCTTAACCTTAAACCTAATCCGAACCTTAAACCTAACCCTAACCCCTAAGGCTAAGGCTAAGCTGAACCCTCACCCTTAACTTCAACTTCACCCTAACCACAACCCTAAACCAAACCCTAACCCTAGAGCTACCCTAAGCCTGACCCTAACCTTAACACAAAAACCAAAACCTAACCCTAGCATTAACCCTATACCTAACCCTAACCTGATCCTAACCTTAAGACAAACACCTAACTCTAATATTTACTCTAACACTAATGTTAACTTAACCTTCACTCTAAACCTAACCCTAAACTATCCCCTCACTCTAGCCCTACACCTAAACCTAACCCTAACCCTAACTCTAACCCTGACCCTAACCGTTAACACCGTAAAACATCAGCTTAACTGTAAACCTAACACTAACCCTCACACGAACCCTAACCCTTTCCCTAAACCTAACCCTATCTCTAATAATAACCCTAACACTGACCTGAACATAACCCTTACTTATCTTTAAAGTTAACCCTAACCTTAACTCTACCCTAACCCTAACCCTAACCATAACTCTAAAGCTGACCCTAAGCCTAACCCTAAACCCTAGCACTAACTCTAACTCTAAACCGAACCCTAACCCTAACCTAGCCCTACCCCGGCCGTAAACATAGCCTTAACCCTAACCTTACCCCTAACCTTACCCTGACCCTAAACCTAACCCTAACACTAATCTTAATCCTAACTCTAACCTTAACCCTAACCCTTACCCTAACCCTCACTATTAACTGAAAATTCACCCTAACCCTGCCTCTAACTCTACCCTAACCATAACACTTACCCTAAACCTTCACCTTAACTCTAAACCTAATGCTAACCCTCACCCTAAACCCGAACCGTATCTCCAACCCTAAACCTAACACTATCCCTTAACTTATCCCTAACCCTAACCCAAACACGAACAGTAACCCTAATCTAACACTAACCCGAACATTAACCCTAAACTTAAGCCTATCCTAACCATAAACCTAACCTCTAACACTAAGTAGAATCCTCACCGTAATCCTAACCCTTACCTTAACCCTCACCCTGAACCTAAATGTAACTCTAACCCGGAACCTAAACCTAACACTAACCCTAAAGATAACTCCTAACCCTAACCCGAACTTTAAACCTAACCTTAACACTAACCTGAACACAAAATCAAACTCTAGCCCTAACCCTAAGAATAACCCTCACGCCATCCTAAACTTCATCCAACCCTAACCCTAACCTTAACCTTAAACCTAAACCTAACCCAAACCCTAACCTTAAACCAAACTCTAACCATAACGCTACTCCACCTGTAACCCTAAAACTAAGCCTTCCATTAGCCCTGAACCGAAGTCTAGACCTAATCCTAATCCTAACCGTACACCTAATCCGAACACTAACCCTAACTCTAACCTTGATCTTAAATAGAACACTAATTCGAATTCGAAACCTGAACCTAAACCGAAAACTTACGCTACACCTAACCCTAAGCCTAAACCTAACGCTAACTCCAAGCCTAAACATAACACTTACTCTAAACCCTCACCTTAACTGTAAAACTAACCATAACCCTCACCCTAACCCCTAACCATATCCCCCAACCCTAACCCTAATGCTCTCCCTAACCCTAACCCTAACACTGAAGAGAAACCCTAAGCCGTAACGGTAACTCTAACCCAAAGTCTAACCCCTAACACCAAAGCCTAACCCAAACCTGAACCCTAACTCTAACACTAACCCTAAACCTGATCATAAACCTAACCCTAACCATAAACCAAAACTAAGCATGACCAGAACCACAATGACTAACTGGGACCCTCGCCCAAACACTCACCCTAAAGTAAAACTCTAACCCCTAACACCTTACCATAACCGTAATCCTATACTTACCCAACCCTAACCCTCAACCTAACCCTCACCCCAACCACAAAGCCTAACACGAAACGTGACCCTAACCCGGACCGTAACACTAAACTTAAGCCTAACCTAAAATCTTACCCTCATCCTAAAAGTAAACAGAACCCGTAAACTTAACCCTAACACGAAACACAACCTTAACACTAACCTGAAAGCTAAACCAAACCTTAGCCATAACCCTAACACTAACCCTCACCCGATCTTAAACTCCACCCTATCCCTAACCTAAAGCTCACCCTAACTCTAAAGCTATCCCTACCCATATACCAAACCATAACCTTAACCTTGGCGCACCTGTGAAACTAAAACTAACCCTTACAATAATTCTGATCTTAACTCTCACCCTAAACCTAATCCTAATCTTAACCCTGACCATAACCCTAACCTAACCTTAACCCTAACTTGAAACCTACCATAAACTCAAACCTAACCCTAACAATAACTCGAACCCTAACCCTAAACCGAATCCTCACCTTTAACCAAAATTTCACCCTACCCATAACCCTAAACCTACCCTAACTTCATTCAAATCCTAACCCTAACCAAAACTAAAGCTAACCCTAAACCTAACTCTAACCCTAACCCTAACCCTAAACCTAACCCAAACCCTAACCCTGACCCTAACCTGAACCCAACCCCTAAAACTAACCCTAACCCACACACTTAACATAAACTTCACTCCAACCCTAACCCTACAACTAAACATAATACGAAATCTCCCCCAACTCTGACCCTAACCCTAATCCTAACCATAAGCCTCACCCTAACTCTAACCTTAAACCGAACCCCGACCCTAACTCTATCTCTAACCCTAATCCTAACCTTAAAACTTACCCTACACACTCAGCTTAAATGGAAACCTAACACTAACCCCCACAATAACATCTAAACCTAAACCCTACCCTTAAGCTAACCTTATCTCTAACCTTAAACTAACCCTAAACCTAACCATGACTTAACCCTAAAACTTACCCTAACCCTAAAACTAATCTTATCCCTAAACCTCATCCTAACCTTAACCCTAAACCCTAACGTTAAGGCTAAGCTCAACCCTCACTCGACTTAAACTTCACCCTAACCCTAACCCTAAACCGAACCCTAAACCTAAAGCTAACCCTAAACCTGACCCTAACATTAATCTAAACAGCAAAACCTAACACTAACCCTAACACTAACCCTCAACCTAACCCTAACCTGATCCTAACCTTAACCCAAACACCTAACTCTAATATTTACCCTAACCTTAATCTTAACCTTCACCCTAAACCTAAGCCTAACTCTAAAACTAAACCTAACCCTAAACTATCCCTTCACTCTAGCACTAAACCTAAACCTAACCCTAACTCTAACCCTCACACTTAACATAAACTTCACCCTAACCCTAAAACTAAACATAATACGAAATATCCCCCAACTCTGGCCCTAACCCTAATCCTAAGCATGAACCTAACCCTAACTCTAAACTGAAACCTAACCCTGACCCTAACTCTATCTCTAACCCTAAAACTTACCCTACACGCTCAGCTTAAATGGAAACCTAACACTAACCCTCACACTAACATCTAAACCTAAACCTACCCTTAACCGAATCTTGTCTCTGACCTTAACATAGCCCTAAACCTAAACAACACTTAACCCTAACACTTACCCGAACCCTAAAGGTGATCTTAACCTTAAACCTAATCCGAACCTTAAACCTAACCCTAACCCCTAAGGCTAAGGCTAAACTCAACCCTCACCCTTAACTTCAACTTCACCCTAACCACAACCCTAAACCAAACCCTAACCCTAGAGCTACCCTAAGCCTGACCCTAACCTTAACACAAAAACCAAAACCTAACCCTAGCATTAACCCTATACCTAACCCTAACCTGATCCTAACCTTAAGACAAACACCTAACTCTAATATTTACTCTAACACTAATGTTAACTTAACCTTCACTCTAAACCTAACCCTAAACTATCCCCTCACTCTAGCCCTACACCTAAACCTAACCCTAACCCTAACTCTAACCCTGACCCTAACCGTTAACACCGTAAAACATCAGCTTAACTGTAAACCTAACACTAACCCTCACACGAACCCTAACCCTTTCCCTAAACCTAACCCTATCTCTAATAATAACCCTAACACTGACCTGAACGTAACCCTTACTTATCTTTAAAGTTAACCCTAACCTTAACTCTACCCTAACCCTAACCCTAACCCTAACCATAACTCTAAAGCTGACCCTAAACCTAACCCTAAACCCTAGCACTAACTCTAACTCTAAACCGAACCCTAACCCTAACCTAGCCCTACCCCGACCGTAAACATAGCCTTAACCCTAACCTTACCCCTAACCTTACCCTGACCCTAAACCTAACCCTAACACTAATCTTAATCCTAACTCTAACCTTAACCCTAACCCTTACCCTAACCCTCACTATTAACTGAAAATTCACCCTAACCCTGCCTCTAACTCTAACCCTAACCATAACACTTACCCTAAACCTTCACCTTAACTCTAAACCTAATGCTAACCCTCACCCTAAACCCGAACCGTATCTCCAACCCTAAACCTAACACTATCCCGAAACTTATCCCTAACCCTAACCCAAACAAGAACAGTAACCCTAATCTAACACTAACCCGAACATTAACCCTAAACTTAAGCCTATCCTAACCATAAACCTAACCTCTAACACTAAGTAGAATCCTCACCGTAATCCTAACCCTTACCTTAACCCTCACCCTGAACCTAAATGTAACTCTAACCCTGAACCTAAACCTAACACTAACCCTAAAGATAACTCCTAACCCTAACCCGAACTTTAAACCTAACCTTAACACTAAGCTGAACACAAAATCAAACTCTAGCCCTAACCCTAAGAATAACCCTCACGCCATCCTAAACTTCATCCAACCCTAACCCTAACCTTAACCTTAAACCTAAACCTAACCCAAACCCTAACCTTAAACCAAACTCTAACCATAACGCTACTCCACCTGTAACCCTAAAACTAAGCCTTCCATTAGCCCTGAACCGAAGTCTAGACCTAATCCTAATCCTAACCGTACACCTAATCCGAACACTAACCCTAACTCTAACCTTGATCTTAAATAGAACACTAATTCTAATTCGAAACCTGAACCTAAACCGAAAACTTACGCTACACCTAACCCTAAGCCTAAACCTAACGCTAACTCCAAGCCTAAACATAACACTTACTCTAAACCCTCACCTTAACTGTAAAACTAACCATAACCCTCACCCTAACCCCTAACCATATCCCCCAACCCTAACCCTAATGCTCTCCCTAACCCTAACCCTAACACTGAAGAGAAACCCTAAGCCGTAACGGTAACTCTAACCCAAAGTCTAACCCCTAACACCAAAGCCTAACCCAAACCTGAACCCTAACTCTAACACTAACCCTAAACCTGATCATAAACCTAACCCTAACCATAAACCAAAACTAAGCATGACCAGAACCACAATGACTAACTGGGACCCTCGCCCAAACACTCACCCTAAAGTCAAACTCTAACCCCTAACACCTTACCATAACCGTAATCCTATACTTACCCAACCCTAACCCTCAACCTAACCCTCACCCCAACCACAAAGCCTAACACGAACCGTGACCCCAACCCGGACCGTAACACTAAACTTAAGCCTAACCTAAAATCTTACCCTCATCCTAAAAGTAAACAGAACCCGTAAACTTAACCCTAACACGAAACACAACCTTAACACTAACCTGAAAGCTAAACCAAACCTTAGCCATAACCCTAACACTAACTCTCACCCGATCTTAAACTCCACCCTATCCCTAACCTAAAGCTCACCCTAACTCTAAAGCTATCCCTACCCATATAACAAACCATAACCTTAACCTTGGCGCACCTGTGAAACTAAAACTAACCCTTACAATAATTCTGATCTTAACTCTCACCCTAAACCTAATCCTAATCTTAACCCTGACCATAACCCTAACCTAACCTTAACCCTAACTTGAAACCTACCATAAACTCAAACCTAACCCTAACAATAACTCAAACCCTAACCCTAAACCGAATCCTCACCTTTAACCAAAATTTCACCCTACCCATAACCCTAAACCTACCCTAACTTCATTCAAATCCTAACCCTAACCAAAACTAAAGCTAACCCTAAACCTAACTCTAACCCTAACCCTAACCCTAAACCTAACCCAAACCCTAACCCTGACCCTAACCTGAACCCAACCCCTAAAACTAACCCTAACCCTCACACTTAACATAAACTTCACTCCAACCCTAACCCTACAACTAAACATAATACGAAATCTCCCCCAACTCTGACCCTAACCCTAATCCTAACCATAAGCCTCACCCTAACTCTAACCTTAAACCGAACCCCGACCCTAACTCTATCTCTAACCCTAATCCTAACCTTAAAACTTACCCTACACACTCAGCTTAAATGGAAACCTAACACTAACCCCCACAATAACATCTAAACCTAAACCCTACCCTTAAGCTAACCTTATCTCTAACCTTAAACTAGCCCTAAACCTAACCATGACTTAACCCTAAAACTTACCCTAACCCTAAAACTAATCTTAACCCTAAACCTCATCCTAACCTTAACCCTAAACCCTAACGTTAAGGCTAAGCTCAACCCTCACTCGACTTAAACTTCACCCTAACCCTAACCCTAAACCGAACCCTAAACCTAAAGCTAACCCTAAACCTGACCCTAACATTAATCTAAACAGCAAAACCTAACACTAACCCTAACACTAACCCTAAACCTAACCCTAACCTGATCCTAACCTTAACCCAAACACCTAACTCTAATATTTACCCTAACCTTAATCTTAACCTTCACCCTAAACCTAAGCCTAACTCTAAAACTAAACCTAACCCTAAACTATCCCTTCACTCTAGCACTAAACCTAAACCTAACCCTAACTCTAACCCTCACACTTAACATAAACTTCACCCTAACCCTAAAACTAAACATAATACGAAATATCCCCCAACTCTGGCCCTAACCCTAATCCTAAGCATGAACCTAACCCTAACTCTAAACTGAAACCTAACCCTGACCCTAACTCTATCTCTAACCCTAAAACTTACCCTACACGCTCAGCTTAAATGGAAACCTAACACTAACCCTCACACTAACATCTAAACCTAAACCTACCCTTAACCGAATCTTGTCTCTGACCTTAACATAGCCCTAAACCTAACCAACACTTAACCCTAACACTTACCCGAACCCTAAAAGTGATCTTAACCCTAAACCTAATCCGAACCTTAAACCTAACCCTAACACCTAAGGCTAAGGCTAAGCTCAACCCTCACCCTTAACTTCAACTTCACCCTAACCACAACCCTAAACCAAACCCTAACCCTAGAGCTACCCTAAGCCTGACCCTAACCTTAACACAAAAACCAAAACCTAACCCTAACATTAACCCTATACCTAGCCCTAACCTGATCCTAACCTTAAGACAAACACCTAACTCTAATATTTACCCTAACACTAATGTTAACCTTCACTCTAAACCTAACCCTAAACTATCCCCTGACTCTAGCCCTACACCTAAACCTAACCCTAACCCTAACTCTAACCCTGACCCTAACCGTTAACACCGTAAAACATCAGCTTAACTGTAAACCTAACACTAACCCTCACACGAACCCTAACCCTTTCCCTAAACCTAACCCTATCTCTAATAATAACCCTAACACTGACCTGAACATAACCCTTACTTATCTTTAAAGTTAACCCTAACCTTAACTCTACCCTAACCCTAACCCTAACCATAACTCTAAAGCTGACCCTAAACCTAACCCTAAACCCTAGCACTAACTCTAACTCTAAACCGAACCCTAACCCTAACCTAGCCCTACCCCTGACCGTAAACATAGCCTTAACCCTAACCTTACCCCTAACCTTACCCTGACCCTAAACCTAACCCTAACACTAATCTTAATCCTAACTCTAACCTTAACCCTAACCCTTACCCTAACCCTCACTATTAACTGAAAATTCACCCTAACCCTGCCTCTAACTCTAACCCTAACCATAACACTTACCCTAAACCTTCACCTTAACTCTAAACCTAATGCTAACCCTCACCCTAAACCCGAACCGTATCTCCAACCCTAAACCTAACACTATCCCGAAACTTATCCCTAACCCTAACCCCAACAAGAACAGTAACCCTAATCTAACACTAACCCGAACATTAACCCTAAACTTAAGCCTATCCTAACCATAAACCTAACCTCTAACACTAAGTAGAATCCTCACCGTAATCCTAACCCTTACCTTAACCCTCACCCTGAACCTAAATGTAACTCTAACCCGGAACCTAAACCTAACACTAACCCTAAAGATAACTCCTAACCCTAACCCGAACTTTAAACCTAACCTTAACACTAACCTGAACACAAAATCAAACTCTAGCCCTAACCCTAAGAATAACCCTCACGCCATCCTAAACTTCATCCAACCCTAACCCTAACCTTAACCTTAAACCTAAACCTAACCCAAACCCTAACCTTAAACCAAACTCTAACCATAACGCTACTCCACCTGTAACCCTAAAACTAAGCCTTCCATTAGCCCTGAACCGAAGTCTAGACCTAATCCTAATCCTAACCGTACACCTAATCCGAACACTAACCCTAACTCTAACCTTGATCTTAAATAGAACACTAATTCGAATTCGAAACCTGAACCTAAACCGAAAACTTACGCTACACCTAACCCTAAGCCTAAACCTAACGCTAACTCCAAGCCTAAACATAACACTTACTCTAAACCCTCACCTTAACTGTAAAACTAACCATAACCCTCACCCTAACCCCTAACCATATCCCCCAACCCTAACCCTAATGCTCTCCCTAACCCTAACCCTAACACTGAAGAGAAACCCTAAGCCGTAACGGTAACTCTAACCCAAAGTCTAACCCCTAACACCAAAGCCTAACCCAAACCTGAACCCTAACTCTAACACTAACCCTAAACCTGATCATAAACCTAACCCTAACCATAAACCAAAACTAAGCATGACCAGAACCACAATGACTAACTGGGACCCTCGCCCAAACACTCACCCTAAAGTAAAACTCTAACCCCTAACACCTTACCATAACCGTAATCCTATACTTACCCAACCCTAACCCTCAACCTAACCCTCACCCCAACCACAAAGCCTAACACGAACCGTGACCCCAACCCGGACCGTAACACTAAACTTAACCCTAACCTAAAATCTTACCCTCATCCTAAAAGTAAACAGAACCCGTAAACTTAACCCTAACACGAAACACAACCTTAACACTAACCTGAAAGCTAAACCAAACCTTAGCCATAACCCTAACACTAACCCTCACCCGATCTTAAACTCCACCCTATCCCTAACCTAAAGCTCACCCTAACTCTAAAGCTATCCCTACCCATATAACAAACCATAACCTTAACCTTGGCGCACCTGTGAAACTAAAACTAACCCTTACAATAATTCTGATCTTAACTCTCACCCTAAACCTAATCCTAATCTTAACCCTGACCATAACCCTAACCTAACCTTAACCCTAACTTGAAACCTACCATAAACTCAAACCTAACCCTAACAATAACTCAAACCCTAACCCTAAACCGAATCCTCACCTTTAACCAAAATTTCACCCTACCCATAACCCTAAACCTACCCTAACTTCATTCAAATCCTAACCCTAACCAAAACTAAAGCTAACCCTAAACCTAACTCTAACCCTAACCCTAACCCTAAACCTAACCCAAACCCTAACCCTGACCCTAACCTGAACCCAACCCCTAAAACTAACCCTAACCCTCACACTTAACATAAACTTCACTCCAACCCTAACCCTACAACTAAACATAATACGAAATCTCCCCCAACTCTGACCCTAACCCTAATCCTAACCATAAGCCTCACCCTAACTCTAACCTTAAACCGAACCCCGACCCTAACTCTATCTCTAACCCTAATCCTAACCTTAAAACTTACCCTACACACTCAGCTTAAATGGAAACCTAACACTAACCCCCACAATAACATCTAAACCTAAACCCTACCCTTAAGCTAACCTTATCTCTAACCTTAAACTAGCCCTAAACCTAACCATGACTTAACCCTAAAACTTACCCTAACCCTAAAACTAATCTTAACCCTAAACCTCATCCTAACCTTAACCCTAAACCCTAACGTTAAGGCTAAGCTCAACCCTCACTCGACTTAAACTTCACCCTAACCCTAACCCTAAACCGAACCCTAAACCTAAAGCTAACCCTAAACCTGACCCTAACATTAATCTAAACAGCAAAACCTAACACTAACCCTAACACTAACCCTAAACCTAACCCTAACCTGATCCTAACCTTAACCCAAACACCTAACTCTAATATTTACCCTAACCTTAATCTTAACCTTCACCCTAAACCTAAGCCTAACTCTAAAACTAAACCTAACCCTAAACTATCCCTTCACTCTAGCACTAAACCTAAACCTAACCCTAACTCTAACCCTCACACTTAACATAAACTTCACCCTAACCCTAAAACTAAACATAATACGAAATATCCCCCAACTCTGGCCCTAACCCTAATCCTAAGCATGAACCTAACCCTAACTCTAAACTGAAACCTAACCCTGACCCTAACTCTATCTCTAACCCTAAAACTTACCCTACACGCTCAGCTTAAATGGAAACCTAACACTAACCCTCACACTAACATCTAAACCTAAACCTACCCTTAACCGAATCTTGTCTCTGACCTTAACATAGCCCTAAACCTAACCAACACTTAACCCTAACACTTACCCGAACCCTAAAAGTGATCTTAACCCTAAACCTAATCCGAACCTTAAACCTAACCCTAACACCTAAGGCTAAGGCTAAGCTCAACCCTCACCCTTAACTTCAACTTCACCCTAACCACAACCCTAAACCAAACCCTAACCCTAGAGCTACCCTAAGCCTGACCCTAACCTTAACACAAAAACCAAAACCTAACCCTAACATTAACCCTATACCTAGCCCTAACCTGATCCTAACCTTAAGACAAACACCTAACTCTAATATTTACCCTAACACTAATGTTAACCTTCACTCTAAACCTAACCCTAAACTATCCCCTGACTCTAGCCCTACACCTAAACCTAACCCTAACCCTAACTCTAACCCTGACCCTAACCGTTAACACCGTAAAACATCAGCTTAACTGTAAACCTAACACTAACCCTCACACGAACCCTAACCCTTTCCCTAAACCTAACCCTATCTCTAATAATAACCCTAACACTGACCTGAACATAACCCTTACTTATCTTTAAAGTTAACCCTAACCTTAACTCTACCCTAACCCTAACCCTAACCATAACTCTAAAGCTGTCCCTAAACCTAACCCTAAACCCTAGCACTAACTCTAACTCTAAACCGAACCCTAACCCTAACCTAGCCCTACCCCTGACCGTAAACATAGCCTTAACCCTAACCTTACCCCTAACCTTACCCTGACCCTAAACCTAACCCTAACACTAATCTTAATCCTAACTCTAACCTTAACCCTAACCCTTACCCTAACCCTCACTATTAACTGAAAATTCACCCTAACCCTGCCTCTAACTCTAACCCTAACCATAACACTTACCCTAAACCTTCACCTTAACTCTAAACCTAATGCTAACCCTCACCCTAAACCCGAACCGTATCTCCAACCCTAAACCTAACACTATCCCGAAACTTATCCCTAACCCTAACCCAAACAAGAACAGTAACCCTAATCTAACACTAACCCGAACATTAACCCTAAACTTAAGCCTATCCTAACCATAAACCTAACCTCTAACACTAAGTAGAATCCTCACCGTAATCCTAACCCTTACCTTAACCCTCACCCTGAACCTAAATGTAACTCTAACCCGGAACCTAAACCTAACACTAACCCTAAAGATAACTCCTAACCCTAACCCGAACTTTAAACCTAACCTTAACACTAACCTGAACACAAAATCAAACTCTAGCCCTAACCCTAAGAATAACCCTCACGCCATCCTAAACTTCATCCAACCCTAACCCTAACCTTAACCTTAAACCTAAACCTAACCCAAACCCTAACCTTAAACCAAACTCTAACCATAACGCTACTCCACCTGTAACCCTAAAACTAAGCCTTCCATTAGCCCTGAACCGAAGTCTAGACCTAATCCTAATCCTAACCGTACACCTAATCCGAACACTAACACTAACTCTAACCTTGATCTTAAATAGAACACTAATTCGAATTCGAAACCTGAACCTAAACCGAAAACTTACGCTACACCTAACCCTAAGCCTAAACCTAACGCTAACTCCAAGCCTAAACATAACACTTACTCTAAACCCTCACCTTAACTGTAAAACTAACCATAACCCTCACCCTAACCCCTAACCATATCCCCCAACCCTAACCCTAATGCTCTCCCTAACCCTAACCCTAACACTGAAGAGAAACCCTAAGCCGTAACGGTAACTCTAACCCAAAGTCTAACCCCTAACACCAAAGCCTAACCCAAACCTGAACCCTAACTCTAACACTAACCCTAAACCTGATCATAAACCTAACCCTAACCATAAACCAAAACTAAGCATGACCAGAACCACAATGACTAACTGGGACCCTCGCCCAAACACTCACCCTAAAGTAAAACTCTAACCCCTAACACCTTACCATAACCGTAATCCTATACTTACCCAACCCTAACCCTCAACCTAACCCTCACCCCAACCACAAAGCCTAACACGAACCGTGACCCCAACCCGGACCGTAACACTAAACTTAAGCCAAACCTAAAATCTTACCCTCATCCTAAAAGTAAACAGAAACCGTAAACTTAACCCTAACACGAAACACAACCTTAACACTAACCTGAAAGCTAAACCAAACCTTAGCCATAACCCTAACACTAACCCTCACCCGATCTTAAACTCCACCCTATCCCTAACCTAAAGCTCACCCTAACTCTAAAGCTATCCCTACCCATATAACAAACCATAACCTTAACCTTGGCGCACCTGTGAAACTAAAACTAACCCTTACAATAATTCTGATCTTAACTCTCACCCTAAACCTAATCCTAATCTTAACCCTGACGATAACCCTACCCTAACCTTAACCCTAACTTGAAACCTACCATAAACTCAAACCTAACCCTAACAATAACTCAAACCCTAACCCTAAACCGAATCCTCACCTTTAACCAAAATTTCACCCTACCCATAACCCTAAACCTACCCTAACTTCATTCAAATCCTAACCCTAACCAAAACTAAAGCTAACCCTAAACCTAACTCTAACCCTAACCCTAACCCTAAACCTAACCCAAACCCTAACCCTGACCCTAACCTGAACCCAACCCCTAAAACTAACCCTAACCCTCACACTTAACATAAACTTCACTCCAACCCTAACCCTACAACTAAACATAATACGAAATCTCCCCCAACTCTGACCCTAACCCTAATCCTAACCATAAGCCTCACCCTAACTCTAACCTTAAACCGAACCCCGACCCTAACTCTATCTCTAACCCTAATCCTAACCTTAAAACTTACCCTACACACTCAGCTTAAATGGAAACCTAACACTAACCCCCACAATAACATCTAAACCTAAACCCTACCCTTAAGCTAACCTTATCTCTAACCTTAAACTAGCCCTAAACCTAACCATGACTTAACCCTAAAACTTACCCTAACCCTAAAACTAATCTTAACCCTAAACCTCATCCTAACCTTAACCCTAAACCCTAACGTTAAGGCTAAGCTCAACCCTCACTCGACTTAAACTTCACCCTAACCCTAACCCTAAACCGAACCCTAAACCTAAAGCTAACCCTAAACCTGACCCTAACATTAATCTAAACAGCAAAACCTAACACTAACCCTAACACTAACCCTAAACCTAACCCTAACCTGATCCTAACCTTAACCCAAACACCTAACTCTAATATTTACCCTAACCTTAATCTTAACCTTCACCCTAAACCTAAGCCTAACTCTAAAACTAAACCTAACCCTAAACTATCCCTTCACTCTAGCACTAAACCTAAACCTAACCCTAACTCTAACCCTCACACTTAACATAAACTTCACCCTAACCCTAAAACTAAACATAATACGAAATATCCCCCAACTCTGGCCCTAACCCTAATCCTAAGCATGAACCTAACCCTAACTCTAAACTGAAACCTAACCCTGACCCTAACTCTATCTCTAACCCTAAAACTTACCCTACACGCTCAGCTTAAATGGAAACCTAACACTAACCCTCACACTAACATCTAAACCTAAACCTACCCTTAACCGAATCTTGTCTCTGACCTTAACATAGCCCTAAACCTAACCAACACTTAACCCTAACACTTACCCGAACCCTAAAAGTGATCTTAACCCTAAACCTAATCCGAACCTTAAACCTAACCCTAACACCTAAGGCTAAGGCTAAGCTCAACCCTCACCCTTAACTTCAACTTCACCCTAACCACAACCCTAAACCAAACCCTAACCCTAGAGCTACCCTAAGCCTGACCCTAACCTTAACACAAAAACCAAAACCTAACCCTAACATTAACCCTATACCTAGCCCTAACCTGATCCTAACCTTAAGACAAACACCTAACTCTAATATTTACCCTAACACTAATGTTAACCTTCACTCTAAACCTAACCCTAAACTATCCCCTGACTCTAGCCCTACACCTAAACCTAACCCTAACCCTAACTCTAACCCTGACCCTAACCGTTAACACCGTAAAACATCAGCTTAACTGTAAACCTAACACTAACCCTCACACGAACCCTAACCCTTTCCCTAAACCTAACCCTATCTCTAATAATAACCCTAACACTGACCTGAACATAACCCTTACTTATCTTTAAAGTTAACCCTAACCTTAACTCTACCCTAACCCTAACCCTAACCATAACTCTAAAGCTGTCCCTAAACCTAACCCTAAACCCTAGCACTAACTCTAACTCTAAACCGAACCCTAACCCTAACCTAGCCCTACCCCTGACCGTAAACATAGCCTTAACCCTAACCTTACCCCTAACCTTACCCTGACCCTAAACCTAACCCTAACACTAATCTTAATCCTAACTCTAACCTTAACCCTAACCCTTACCCTAACCCTCACTATTAACTGAAAATTCACCCTAACCCTGCCTCTAACTCTAACCCTAACCATAACACTTACCCTAAACCTTCACCTTAACTCTAAACCTAATGCTAACCCTCACCCTAAACCCGAACCGTATCTCCAACCCTAAACCTAACACTATCCCGAAACTTATCCCTAACCCTAACCCAAACAAGAACAGTAACCCTAATCTAACACTAACCCGAACATTAACCCTAAACTTAAGCCTATCCTAACCATAAACCTAACCTCTAACACTAAGTAGAATCCTCACCGTAATCCTAACCCTTACCTTAACCCTCACCCTGAACCTAAATGTAACTCTAACCCGGAACCTAAACCTAACACTAACCCTAAAGATAACTCCTAACCCTAACCCGAACTTTAAACCTAACCTTAACACTAACCTGAACACAAAATCAAACTCTAGCCCTAACCCTAAGAATAACCCTCACGCCATCCTAAACTTCATCCAACCCTAACCCTAACCTTAACCTTAAACCTAAACCTAACCCAAACCCTAACCTTAAACCAAACTCTAACCATAACGCTACTCCACCTGTAACCCTAAAACTAAGCCTTCCATTAGCCCTGAACCGAAGTCTAGACCTAATCCTAATCCTAACCGTACACCTAATCCGAACACTAACACTAACTCTAACCTTGATCTTAAATAGAACACTAATTCGAATTCGAAACCTGAACCTAAACCGAAAACTTACGCTACACCTAACCCTAAGCCTAAACCTAACGCTAACTCCAAGCCTAAACATAACACTTACTCTAAACCCTCACCTTAACTGTAAAACTAACCATAACCCTCACCCTAACCCCTAACCATATCCCCCAACCCTAACCCTAATGCTCTCCCTAACCCTAACCCTAACACTGAAGAGAAACCCTAAGCCGTAACGGTAACTCTAACCCAAAGTCTAACCCCTAACACCAAAGCCTAACCCAAACCTGAACCCTAACTCTAACACTAACCCTAAACCTGATCATAAACCTAACCCTAACCATAAACCAAAACTAAGCATGACCAGAACCACAATGACTAACTGGGACCCTCGCCCAAACACTCACCCTAAAGTAAAACTCTAACCCCTAACACCTTACCATAACCGTAATCCTATACTTACCCAACCCTAACCCTCAACCTAACCCTCACCCCAACCACAAAGCCTAACACGAACCGTGACCCCAACCCGGACCGTAACACTAAACTTAAGCCAAACCTAAAATCTTACCCTCATCCTAAAAGTAAACAGAAACCGTAAACTTCACCCTAACACGAAACACAACCTTAACACTAACCTGAAAGCTAAACCAAACCTTAGCCATAACCCTAACACTAACCCTCACCCGATCTTAAACTCCACCCTATCCCTAACCTAAAGCTCACCCTAACTCTAAAGCTATCCCTACCCATATAACAAACCATAACCTTAACCTTGGCGCACCTGTGAAACTAAAACTAACCCTTACAATAATTCTGATCTTAACTCTCACCCTAAACCTAATCCTAATCTTAACCCTGACCATAACCCTACCCTAACCTTAACCCTAACTTGAAACCTACCATAAACTCAAACCTAACCCTAACAATAACTCAAACCCTAACCCTAAACCGAATCCTCACCTTTAACCAAAATTTCACCCTACCCATAACCCTAAACCTACCCTAACTTCATTCAAATCCTAACCCTAACCAAAACTAAAGCTAACCCTAAACCTAACTCTAACCCTAACCCTAACCCTAAACCTAACCCAAACCCTAACCCTGACCCTAACCTGAACCCAACCCCTAAAACTAACCCTAACCCTCACACTTAACATAAACTTCACTCCAACCCTAACCCTACAACTAAACATAATACGAAATCTCCCCCAACTCTGACCCTAACCCTAATCCTAACCATAAGCCTCACCCTAAATCTAACCTTAAACCGAACCCCGACCCTAACTCTATCTCTAACCCTAATCCTAACCTTAAAACTTACCCTACACACTCAGCTTAAATGGAAACCTAACACTAACCCCCACAATAACATCTAAACCTAAACCCTACCCTTAAGCTAACCTTATCTCTAACCTTAAACTAGCCCTAAACCTAACCATGACTTAACCCTAAAACTTACCCTAACCCTAAAACTAATCTTAACCCTAAACCTCATCCTAACCTTAACCCTAAACCCTAACGTTAAGGCTAAGCTCAACCCTCACTCGACTTAAACTTCACCCTAACCCTAACCCTAAACCGAACCCTAAACCTAAAGCTAACCCTAAACCTGACCCTAACATTAATCTAAACAGCAAAACCTAACACTAACCCTAACACTAACCCTAAACCTAACCCTAACCTGATCCTAACCTTAACCCAAACACCTAACTCTAATATTTACCCTAACCTTAATCTTAACCTTCACCCTAAACCTAAGCCTAACTCTAAAACTAAACCTAACCCTAAACTATCCCTTCACTCTAGCACTAAACCTAAACCTAACCCTAACTCTAACCCTCACACTTAACATAAACTTCACCCTAACCCTAAAACTAAACATAATACGAAATATCCCCCAACTCTGGCCCTAACCCTAATCCTAAGCATGAACCTAACCCTAACTCTAAACTGAAACCTAACCCTGACCCTAACTCTATCTCTAACCCTAAAACTTACCCTACACGCTCAGCTTAAATGGAAACCTAACACTAACCCTCACACTAACATCTAAACCTAAACCTACCCTTAACCGAATCTTGTCTCTGACCTTAACATAGCCCTAAACCTAACCAACACTTAACCCTAACACTTACCCGAACCCTAAAAGTGATCTTAACCCTAAACCTAATCCGAACCTTAAACCTAACCCTAACACCTAAGGCTAAGGCTAAGCTCAACCCTCACCCTTAACTTCAACTTCACCCTAACCACAACCCTAAACCAAACCCTAACCCTAGAGCTACCCTAAGCCTGACCCTAACCTTAACACAAAAACCAAAACCTAACCCTAACATTAACCCTATACCTAGCCCTAACCTGATCCGAACCTTAAGACAAACACCTAACTCTAATATTTACCCTAACACTAATGTTAACTTAACCTTCACTCTAAACCTAACCCTAAACTATCCCCTCACTCTAGCCCTACACCTAAACCTAACCCTAACCCTAACTCTAACCCTGACCCTAACCGTTAACACCGTAAAACATCAGCTTAACTGTAAACCTAACACTAACCCTCACACGAACCCTAACCCTTTCCCTAAACCTAACCCTATCTCTAATAATAACCCTAACACTGACCTGAACGTAACCCTTACTTATCTTTAAAGTTAACCCTAACCTTAACTCTACCCTAACCCTAACCCTAACCCTAACCATAACTCTAAAGCTGACCCTAAACCTAACCCTAAACCCTAGCACTAACTCTAACTCTAAACCGAACCCTAACCCTAACCTAGCCCTACCCCTGACCGTAAACGTAGCCTTAACCCTAACCTTACCTCTAACCTTACCCTGACCCTAAACCTAACCCTAACACTAATCTTAATCCTAACTCTAACCTTAACCCTAACCCTTACCCTAACCCTCACTATTAACTGAAAATTCACCCTAACCCTGCCTCTAACTCTAACCCTAACCATAACACTTACCCTAAACCTTCACCTTAACTCTAAACCTAATGCTAACCCTCACCCTAAACCCGAACCGTATCTCCAACCCTAAACCTAACACTATCCCGAAACTTATCCCTAACCCTAACCCAAACACGAACAGTAACCCTAATCTAACACTAACCCGAACATTAACCCTAAACTTAAGCCTATCCTAACCATAAACCTAACCTCTAACACTAAGTAGAATCCTCACCATAATCCTAACCCTTACCTTAACCCTCACCCTGAACCTAAATGTAACTCTAACCCTGAACCTAAACCTAACACTAACCCTAAAGATAACTCCTAACCCTAAGCCGAACTTTAAACCTAACCTTAACACTAACCTGAACACAAAATCAAACTCTAGCCCTAACCCTAAGAATAACCCTCACGCCATCCTAAACTTCATCCAACCCTAACCCTAACCTTAACCTTAAACCTAAACCTAACCCAAACCCTAACCTTAAACCAAACTCTAACCATAACGCTACTCCACCTGTAACCCTAAAACTAAGCCTTCCATTAGCCCTGAACCGAAGTCTAGACCTAATCCTAATCCTAACCGTACACCTAATCCGAACACTAACCCTAACTCTAACCTTGATCTTAAATAGAACACTAATTCGAATTCGAAACCTGAACCTAAACCGAAAACTTACGCTACACCTAACCCTAAGCCTAAACCTAACGCTAACTCCAAGCCTAAACATAACACTTACTCTAAACCCTCACCTTAACTGTAAAACTAACCATAACCCTCACCCTAACCCCTAACCATATCCCCCAACCCTAACCCTAATGCTCTCCCTAACCCTAACCCTAACACTGAAGAGAAACCCTAAGCCGTAACGGTAACTCTAACCCAAAGTCTAACCCCTAACACCAAAGCCTAACCCAAACCTGAACCCTAACTCTAACACTAACCCTAAACCTGATCATAAACCTAACCCTAACCATAAACCAAAACTAAGCATGACCAGAACCACAATGACTAACTGGGACCCTCGCCCAAACACTCACCCTAAAGTAAAACTCTAACCCCTAACACCTTACCATAACCGTAATCCTATACTTACCCAACCCTAACCCTCAACCTAACCCTCACCCCAACCACAAAGCCTAACACGAACCGTGACCCTAACCCGGACCGTAACACTAAACTTAAGCCTAACCTAAAATCTTACCCTCATCCTAAAAGTAAACAGAACCCGTAAACTTAACCCTAACACGAAACACAACCTTAACACTAACCTGAAAGCTAAACCAAACCTTAGCCATAACCCTAACACTAACCCTCACCCGATCTTAAACTCCACCCTATCCCTAACCTAAAGCTCACCCTAACTCTAAAGCTATCCCTACCCATATACCAAACCATAACCTTAACCTTGGCGCACCTGTGAAACTAAAACTAACCCTTACAATAATTCTGATCTTAACCCTCACCCTAAACCTAATCCTAATCTTAACCCTGACCATAACCCTAACCTAACCTTAACCCTAACTTGAAACCTACCATAAACTCAAACCTAACCCTAACAATAACTCGAACCCTAACCCTAAACCGAATCCTCACCTTTAACCAAAATTTCACCCTACCCATAACCCTAAACTTACCCTAACTTCATTCAAATCCTAACCCTAACCCAAACTAAAGCTAACCCTAAACCTAACTCTAACCCTAACCCTAACCCTAAACCTAACCCAAACCCTAACCCTGACCCTAACCTGAACCCAACCCCTAAAACTAACCCTAACCCTCACACTTAACATAAACTTCACTCCAACCCTAACCCTACAACTAAACATAATACGAAATCTCCCCCAACTCTGACCCTAACCCTAATCCTAACCATAAGCCTCACCCTAACTCTAACCTTAAACCGAACCCCGACCCTAACTCTATCTCTAACCCTAATCCTAACCTTAAAACTTACCCTACACACTCAGCTTAAATGGAAACCTAACACTAACCAACACAATAACATCTAAGCCTAAACCCTACCCTTAAGCTAACCTTATCTCTAACCTTAAACTAACCCTAAACCTAACCATGACTTAACCCTAAAACTTACCCTAACCCTAAAACTAATCTTAACCCTAAACCTCATCCTAACCTTAACCGTAAACCCTAACGTTAAGGCTAAGCTCAACCCTCACTCGACTTAAACTTCACCCTAACCCTAACCCTAAACCGAACCCTAAACCTAAAGCTAACCCTAAACCTGACCCTAACATTAATCTAAACAGCAAAACCTAACACTAACCCTAACACTAACCCTAAACCTAACCCTAACCTGATCCTAACCTTAACCCAAACACCTAACTCTAATATTTACCCTAACCTTAATCTTAACCTTCACCCTAAACCTAAGCCTAACTCTAAAACTAAACCTAACCCTAAACTATCCCTTCACTCTAGCCCTAAACCTAAACCTAACCCTAACTCTAACCCTCACACTTAACATAAACTTCACCCTAACCCTAAAACTAAACATAATACGAAATATCCCCCAACTCTGGCCCTAACCCTAATCCTAAGCATGAACCTAACCCTAACTCTAAACTGAAACCTAACCCTGACCCTAACTCTATCTCTAACCCTAAAACTTACCCTACACGCTCAGCTTAAATGGAAACCTAACACTAACCCTCACACTAACATCGAAACCTAAACCTACCCTTAACCGAATCTTGTCTCTGACCTTAACATAGCCCTAAACCTAACCAACACTTAACCCTAACACTTACCCGAACCCTAAAAGTGATCTTAACCCTAAACCTAATCCGAACCTTAAACCTAACCCTAACACCTAAGGCTAAGGCTAAGCTCAACCCTCACCCTTAACTTCAACTTCACCCTAACCACAACCCTAAACCAAACCCTAACCCTAAAGCTGCCCTAAACTGGACCCTAACCTTAACACAAAAACCAAAACCTAACCCTAACATTAACCCTATACCTAACCCTAACCTGATCCGAACCTTAACACAAACACCTAACTCTAATATTTACCCTAACACTAATGTTAACTTAACCTTCACTCTAAACCTAACCCTAAACTATCCCCTCACTCTAGCCCTACACCTAAACCTAACCCTAACCCTAACTCTAACCCTGACCCTAACCGTTAACACCGTAAAACATCAGCTTAACTGTAAACCTAACACTAACCCTCACACGAACCCTAACCCTTTCCCTAAACCTAACCCTATCTCTAATAATAACCCTAACACTGACCTGAACGTAACCCTTACTTATCTTTAAAGTTAACCCTAACCTTAACTCTACCCTAACCCTAACCCTAACCCTAACCATAACTCTAAAGCTGACCCTAAACCTAACCCTAAACCCTAGCACTAACTCTAACTCTAAACCGAACCCTAACCCTAACCTAGCCCTACCCCTGACCGTAAACGTAGCCTTAACCCTAACCTTACCTCTAACCTTACCCTGACCCTAAACCTAACCCTAACACTAATCTTAATCCTAACTCTAACCTTAACCCTAACCCTTACCCTAACCCTCACTATTAACTGAAAATTCACCCTAACCCTGCCTCTAACTCTAACCCTAACCATAACACTTACCCTAAACCTTCACCTTAACTCTAAACCTAATGCTAACCCTCACCCTAAACCCGAACCGTATCTCCAACCCTAAACCTAACACTATCCCGAAACTTATCCCTAACCCTAACCCAAACACGAACAGTAACCCTAATCTAACACTAACCCGAACATTAACCCTAAACTTAAGCCTATCCTAACCATAAACCTAACCTCTAACACTAAGTAGAATCCTCACCATAATCCTAACCCTTACCTTAACCCTCACCCTGAACCTAAATGTAACTCTAACCCTGAACCTAAACCTAACAGTAACCCTAAAGATAACTCCTAACCCTAAGCCGAACTTTAAACCTAACCTTAACACTAACCTGAACACAAAATCAAACTCTAGCCCTAACCCTAAGAATAACCCTCACGCCATCCTAAACTTCATCCAACCCTAACCCTAACCTTAACCTTAAACCTAAACCTAACCCAAACCCTAACCTTAAACCAAACTCTAACCATAACGCTACTCCACCTGTAACCCTAAAACTAAGCCTTCCATTAGCCCTGAACCGAAGTCTAGACCTAATCCTAATCCTAACCGTACACCTAATCCGAACACTAACCCTAACTCTAACCTTGATCTTAAATAGAACACTAATTCGAATTCGAAACCTGAACCTAAACCGAAAACTTACGCTACACCTAACCCTAAGCCTAAACCTAACGCTAACTCCAAGCCTAAACATAACACTTACTCTAAACCCTCACCTTAACTGTAAAACTAACCATAACCCTCACCCTAACCCCTAACCATATCCCCCAACCCTAACCCTAATGCTCTCCCTAACCGTAACCCTAACACTGAAGAGAAACCCTAAGCCGTAACGGTAACTCTAACCCAAAGTCTAACCCCTAACACCAAAGCCTAACCCAAACCTGAACCCTAACTCTAACACTAACCCTAAACCTGATCATAAACCTAACCCTAACCATAAACCAAAACTAAGCATGACCAGAACCACAATGACTAACTGGGACCCTCGCCCAAACACTCACCCTAAAGTAAAACTCTAACCCCTAACACCTTACCATAACCGTAATCCTATACTTACCCAACCCTAACCCTCAACCTAACCCTCACCCCAACCACAAAGCCTAACACGAACCGTGACCCTAACCCGGACCGTAACACTAAACTTAAGCCTAACCTAAAATCTTACCCTCATCCTAAAAGTAAACAGAACCCGTAAACTTCACCCTAACACGAAACACAACCTTAACACTAACCTGAAAGCTAAACCAAACCTTAGCCATAACCCTAACACTAACCCTCACCCGATCTTAAACTCCACCCTATCCCTAACCTAAAGCTCACCCTAACTCTAAAGCTATCCCTACCCATATACCAAACCATAACCTTAACCTTGGCGCACCTGTGAAACTAAAACTAACCCTTACAATAATTCTGATCTTAACCCTCACCCTAAACCTAATCCTAATCTTAACCCTGATCATAACCCTAACCTAACCTTAACCCTAACTTGAAACCTACCATAAACTCAAACCTAACCCTAACAATAACTCGAACCCTAACCCTAAACCGAATCCTCACCTTTAACCAAAATTTCACCCTACCCATAACCCTAAACTTACCCTAACTTCATTCAAATCCTAACCCTAACCCAAACTAAAGCTAACCCTAAACCTAACTCTAACCCTAACCCTAACCCTAAACCTAACCCAAACCCTAACCCTGACCCTAACCTGAACCCAACCCCTAAAACTAACCCTAACCCTCACACTTAACATAAACTTCACTCCAACCCTAACCCTACAAATAAACATAATACGAAATCTCCCCCAACTCTGACCCTAACCCTAATCCTAACCATAAGCCTCACCCTAACTCTAACCTTAAACCGAACCCCGACCCTAACTCTATCTCTAACCCTAATCCTAACCTTAAAACTTACCCTACACACTCAGCTTAAATGGAAACCTAACACTAACCAACACAATAACATCTAAGCCTAAACCCTACCCTTAAGCTAACCTTATCTCTAACCTTAAACTAACCCTAAACCTAACCATGACTTAACCCTAAAACTTACCCTAACCCTAAAACTAATCTTAACCCTAAACCTCATCCTAACCTTAACCCTAAACCTTAACGTTAAGGCTAAGCTCAACCCTCACTCGACTTAAACTTCACCCTAACCCTAACCCTAAACCAAACCCTAAACCTAAAGCTAACCCTAAACCTGACCCTAACATTAATCTAAACAGCAAAACCTAACACTAACCCTAACACTAACCCTAAACCTAACCCTAACCTGATCCTAACCTTAACCCAAACACCTAACTCTAATATTTACCCTAACCTTAATCTTAACCTTCACCCTAAACCTAAGCCTAACTCTAAAACTAAACCTAACCCTAAACTATCCCTTCACTCTAGCACTAAACCTAAACCTAACCCTAACTCTAACCCTCACACTTAACATAAACTTCACCCTAACCCTAAAACTAAACATAATACGAAATATCCCCCAACTCTGGCCCTAACCCTAATCCTAAGCATGAACCTAACCCTAACTCTAAACTGAAACCTAACCCTGACCCTAACTCTATCTCTAACCCTAAAACTTACCCTACACGCTCAGCTTAAATGGAAACCTAACACTAACCCTCACACTAACATCGAAACCTAAACCTACCCTTAACCGAATCTTGTCTCTGACCTTAACATAGCCCTAAACCTAACCAACACTTAACCCTAACACTTACCCGAACCCTAAAAGTGATCTTAACCCTAAACCTAATCCGAACCTTAAACCTAACCCTAACACCTAAGGCTAAGGCTAAGCTCAACCCTCACCCTTAACTTCAACTTCACCCTAACCACAACCCTAAACCAAACCCTAACCCTAAAGCTGCCCTAAACTGGACCCTAACCTTAACACAAAAACCAAAACCTAACCCTAGCATTAACCCTATACCTAACCCTAACCTGATCCGAACCTTAAGACAAACACCTAACTCTAATATTTACCCTAACACTAATGTTAACTTAACCTTCACTCTAAACCTAACTCTAAACTATCCCCTCACTCTAGCCCTACACCTAAACCTAACCCTAACCCTAACTCTAACCCTGACCCTAACCGTTAACACCGTAAAACATCAGCTTAACTGTAAACCTAACACTAACCCTCACACGAACCCTAACCCTTTCCCTAAACCTAACCCTATCTCTAATAATAACCCTAACACTGACCTGAACGTAACCCTTACTTATCTTTAAAGTTAACCCTAACCTTAACTCTACCCTAACCCTAACCCTAACCCTAACCATAACTCTAAAGCTGACCCTAAACCTAACCCTAAACCCTAGCACTAACTCTAACTCTAAACCGAACCCTAACCCTAACCTAGCCCTACCCCTGACCGTAAACGTAGCCTTAACCCTAACCTTACCTCTAACCTTACCCTGACCCTAAACCTAACCCTAACACTAATCTTAATCCTAACTCTAACCTTAACCCTAACCCTTACCCTAACCCTCACTATTAACTGAAAATTCACCCTAACCCTGCCTCTAACTCTAACCCTAACCATAACACTTACCCTAAACCTTCACCTTAACTCTAAACCTAATGCTAACCCTCACCCTAAACCCGAACCGTATCTCCAACCCTAAACCTAACACTATCCCGAAACTTATCCCTAACCCTAACCCAAACACGAACAGTAACCCTAATCTAACACTAACCCGAACATTAACCCTAAACTTAAGCCTATCCTAACCATAAACCTAACCTCTAACACTAAGTAGAATCCTCACCGTAATCCTAACCCTTACCTTAACCCTCACCCTGAACCTAAATGTAACTCTAACCCGGAACCTAAACCTAACACTAACCCTAAAGATAACTCCTAACCCTAACCCGAACTTTAAACCTAACCTTAACACTAACCTGAACACAAAATCAAACTCTAGCCCTAACCCTAAGAATAACCCTCACGCCATCCTAAACTTCATCCAACCCTAACCCTAACCTTAACCTTAAACCTAAACCTAACCCAAACCCTAACCTTAAACCAAACTCTAACCATAACGCTACTCCACCTGTAACCCTAAAACTAAGCCTTCCATTAGCCCTGAACCGAAGTCTAGACCTAATCCTAATCCTAACCGTACACCTAATCCGAACACTAACCCTAACTCTAACCTTGATCTTAAATAGAACACTAATTCGAATTCGAAACCTGAACCTAAACCGAAAACTTACGCTACACCTAACCCTAAGCCTAAACCTAACGCTAACTCCAAGCCTAAACATAACACTTACTCTAAACCCTCACCTTAACTGTAAAACTAACCATAACCCTCACCCTAACCCCTAACCATATCCCCCAACCCTAACCCTAATGCTCTCCCTAACCCTAACCCTAACACTGAAGAGAAACCCTAAGCCGTAACGGTAACTCTAACCCAAAGTCTAACCCCTAACACCAAAGCCTAACCCAAACCTGAACCCTAACTCTAACACTAACCCTAAACCTGATCATAAACCTAACCCTAACCATAAACCAAAACTAAGCATGACCAGAACCACAATGACTAACTGGGACCCTCGCCCAAACACTCACCCTAAAGTAAAACTCTAACCCCTAACACCTTACCATAACCGTAATCCTATACTTACCCAACCCTAACCCTCAACCTAACCCTCACCCCAACCACAAAGCCTAACACGAAACGTGACCCTAACCCGGACCGTAACACTAAACTTAAGCCTAACCTAAAATCTTACCCTCATCCTAAAAGTAAACAGAACCCGTAAACTTAACCCTAACACGAAACACAACCTTAACACTAACCTGAAAGCTAAACCAAACCTTAGCCATAACCCTCACCCGATCTTAAACTCCACCCTATCCCTAACCTAAAGCTCACCCTAACTCTAAAGCTATCCCTACCCATATACCAAACCATAACCTTAATCTTGGCGCACCTGTGAAACTAAAACTAACCCTTACAATAATTCTGATCTTAACCCTCACCCTAAACCTAATCCTAATCTTAACCCTGACCATAACCCTAACCTAACCTTAACCCTAACTTGAAACCTACCATAAACTCAAACCTAACCCTAACAATAACTCGAACCCTAACCCTAAACCGAATCCTCACCTTTAACCAAAATTTCACCCTACCCATAACCCTAAACCTACCCTAACTTCATTCAAATCCTAACCCTAACCAAAACTAAAGCTAACCCTAAACCTAACTCCAACCCTAACCCTAACCCTAAACCTAACCCAAACCCTAACCCTGACCCTAACCTGAACCCAACCCCTAAAACTAACCCTAACCCTCACACTTAACATAAACTTCACTCCAACCCTAACCCTACAACTAAACATAATACGAAATCTCCCCCAACTCTGACCCTAACCCTAATCCTAACCATAAGCCTCACCCTAACTCTAAACTTAAACCGAACCCCGACCCTAACTCTATCTCTAACCCTAATCCTAACCTTAAAACTTACCCTACACACTCAGCTTAAATGGAAACCTAACACTAACCCTCACAGTAACATCTAAACCTAAACCCTACCCTTAAGCTAACCTTATCTCTAACCTTAAACTAACCCTAAACCTAACCATGACTTAACCCTAAAACTTACCCTAACCCTAAAACTAATCTTAACCCTAAACCTCATCCTAACCTTAACCCTAAACCCTAACGTTAAGGCTAAGCTCAACCCTCACTCGACTTAAACTTCACCCTAACCCTAACCCTAAACCGAACCCTAAACCTAAAGCTAACCCTAAACCTGACCCTAACATTAATCTAAACAGCAAAACCTAACACTAACCCTAACACTAACCCTCAACCTAACCCTAACCTGATCCTAACCTTAACCCAAGCACCTAACTCTAATATTTTCCCTAACCTTAATCTTAACCTTCACCCTAAACCTAAGCCTAACTCTAAAACTAAACCTAACCCTAAACTATCCCTTCACTCTAGCACTAAACCTAAACCTAACCCTAACTCTAACCCTCACACTTAACATAAACTTCACCCTAACCCTAAAACTAAACATAATACGAAATATCCCCCAACTCTGGCCCTAACCCTAATCCTAAGCATGAACCTAACCCTAACTCTAAACTGAAACCTAACCCTGACCCTAACTCTATCTCTAACCCTAAAACTTACCCTACACGCTCAGCTTAAATGGAAACCTAACACTAACCCTCACACTAACATCGAAACCTAAACCTACCCTTAACCGAATCTTGTCTCTGACCTTAACATAGCCCTAAACCTAACCAACACTTAACCCTAACACTTACCCGAACCCTAAAAGTGATCTTAACCCTAAACCTAATCCGAACCTTAAACCTAACCCTAACCCCTAAGGCTAAGGCTAAGCTCAACCCTCACCCTTAACTTCAACTTCACCCTAACCACAACCCTAAACCAAACCCTAACCCTAAAGCTACCCTAAACCTGACCCTAACCTTAACACAAAAACCAAAACCTAACACTAACATTAACCCTATACCTAACCCTAACCTGATCCTAACCTTAAGACAAACACCTAACTCTAATATTTACCCTAACACTAATGTTAACTTAACCTTCACTCTAAACCTAACTCTAAACTATCCCCTCACTCTAGCCCTACACCTAAACCTAACCCTAACCCTAACTCTAACCCTGACCCTAACCGTTAACACCGTAAAACATCAGCTTAACTGTAAACCTAACACTAACCCTCACACGAACCCTAACCCTTTCCCTAAACCTAACCCTATCTCTAATAATAACCCTAACACTGACCTGAACGTAACCCTTACTTATCTTTAAAGTTAACCCTAACCTTAACTCTACCCTAACCCTAACCCTAACCATAACTCTAAAGCTGACCCTAAACCTAACCCTAAACCCTAGCACTAACTCTAACTCTAAACCGAACCCTAACCCTAACCTAGCCCTACCCCTGACCGTAAACATAGCCTTAACCCTAACCTTACCCCTAACCTTACCCTGACCCTAAACCTAACCCTAACACTAATCTTAATCCTAACTCTAACCTTAACCCTAACCCTTACCCTAACCCTCACTATTAACTGAAAATTCACCCTAACCCTGCCTCTAACTCTAACCCTAACCATAACACTTACCCTAAACCTTCACCTTAACTCTAAACCTAATGCTAACCCTCACCCTAAACCCGAACCGTATCTCCAACCCTAAACCTAACACTATCCCGAAACTTATCCCTAACCCTAACCCAAACACGAACAGTAACCCTAATCTAACACTAACCCGAACATTAACCCTAAACTTAAGCCTATCCTAACCATAAACCTAACCTCTAACACTAAGTAGAATCCTCACCGTAATCCTAACCCTTACCTTAACCCTCACCCTGAACCTAAATGTAACTCTAACCCGGAACCTAAACCTAACACTAACCCTAAAGATAACTCCTAACCCTAAGCCGAACTTTAAACCTAACCTTAACACTAACCTGAACACAAAATCAAACTCTAGCCCTAACCCTAAGAATAACCCTCACGCCATCCTAAACTTCATCCAACCCTAACCCTAACCTTAACCTTAAACCTAAACCTAACCCAAACCCTAACCTTAAACCAAACTCTAACCATAACGCTACTCCACCTGTAACCCTAAAACTAAGCCTTCCATTAGCCCTGAACCGAAGTCTAGACCTAATCCTAATCCTAACCGTACACCTAATCCGAACACTAACCCTAACTCTAACCTTGATCTTAAATAGAACACTAATTCGAATTCGAAACCTGAACCTAAACCGAAAACTTACGCTACACCTAACCCTAAGCCTAAACCTAACGCTAACTCCAAGCCTAAACATAACACTTACTCTAAACCCTCACCTTAACTGTAAAACTAACCATAACCCTCACCCTAACCCCTAACCATATCCCCCAACCCTAACCCTAATGCTCTCCCTAACCCTAACCCTAACACTGAAGAGAAACCCTAAGCCGTAACGGTAACTCTAACCCAAAGTCTAACCCCTAACACCAAAGCCTAACCCAAACCTGAACCCTAACTCTAACACTAACCCTAAACCTGATCATAAACCTAACCCTAACCATAAACCAAAACTAAGCATGACCAGAACCACAATGACTAACTGGGACCCTCGCCCAAACACTCACCCTAAAGTAAAACTCTAACCCCTAACACCTTACCATAACCGTAATCCTATACTTACCCAACCCTAACCCTCAACCTAACCCTCACCCCAACCACAAAGCCTAACACGAACCGTGACCCTAACCCGGACCGTAACACTAAACTTAAGCCTAACCTAAAATCTTACCCTCATCCTAAAAGTAAACAGAACCCGTAAACTTAACCCTAACACGAAACACAACCTTAACACTAACCTGAAAGCTAAACCAAACCTTAGCCATAACCCTAACACTAACCCTCACCCGATCTTAAACTCCACCCTATCCCTAACCTAAAGCTCACCCTAACTCTAAAGCTATCCCTACCCATATACCAAACCATAACCTTAACCTTGGCGCACCTGTGAAACTAAAACTAACCCTTACAATAATTCTGATCTTAACCCTCACCCTAAACCTAATCCTAATCTTAACCCTGACCATAACCCTAACCTAACCTTAACCCTAACTTGAAACCTACCATAAACTCAAACCTAACCCTAACAATAACTCGAACCCTAACCCTAAACCGAATCCTCACCTTTAACCAAAATTTCACCCTACCCATAACCCTAAACTTACCCTAACTTCATTCAAATCCTAACCCTAACCCAAACTAAAGCTAACCCTAAACCTAACTCTAACCCTAACCCTAACCCTAAACCTAACCCAAACCCTAACCCTGACCCTAACCTGAACCCAACCCCTAAAACTAACCCTAACCCTCACACTTAACATAAACTTCACTCCAACCCTAACCCTACAACTAAACATAATACGAAATCTCCCCCAACTCTGACCCTAACCCTAATCCTAACCATAAGCCTCACCCTAACTCTAACCTTAAACCGAACCCCGACCCTAACTCTATCTCTAACCCTAATCCTAACCTTAAAACTTACCCTACACACTCAGCTTAAATGGAAACCTAACACTAACCAACACAATAACATCTAAGCCTAAACCCTACCCTTAAGCTAACCTTATCTCTAACCTTAAACTAACCCTAAACCTAACCATGACTTAACCCTAAAACTTACCCTAACCCTAAAACTAATCTTAACCCTAAACCTCATCCTAACCTTAACCGTAAACCCTAACGTTAAGGCTAAGCTCAACCCTCACTCGACTTAAACTTCACCCTAACCCTAACCCTAAACCGAACCCTAAACCTAAAGCTAACCCTAAACCTGACCCTAACATTAATCTAAACAGCAAAACCTAACACTAACCCTAACACTAACCCTAAACCTAACCCTAACCTGATCCTAACCTTAACCCAAACACCTAACTCTAATATTTACCCTAACCTTAATCTTAACCTTCACCCTAAACCTAAGCCTAACTCTAAAACTAAACCTAACCCTAAACTATCCCTTCACTCTAGCCCTAAACCTAAACCTAACCCTAACTCTAACCCTCACACTTAACATAAACTTCACCCTAACCCTAAAACTAAACATAATACGAAATATCCCCCAACTCTGGCCCTAACCCTAATCCTAAGCATGAACCTAACCCTAACTCTAAACTGAAACCTAACCCTGACCCTAACTCTATCTCTAACCCTAAAACTTACCCTACACGCTCAGCTTAAATGGAAACCTAACACTAACCCTCACACTAACATCTAAACCTAAACCTACCCTTAACCGAATCTTGTCTCTGACCTTAACATAGCCCTAAACCTAACCAACACTTAACCCTAACACTTACCCGAACCCTAAAAGTGATCTTAACCCTAAACCTAATCCGAACCTTAAACCTAACCCTAACACCTAAGGCTAAGGCTAAGCTCAACCCTCACCCTTAACTTCAACTTCACCCTAACCACAACCCTAAACCAAACCCTAACCCTAAAGCTGCCCTAAACTGGACCCTAACCTTAACACAAAAACCAAAACCTAACCCTAACATTAACCCTATACCTAACCCTAACCTGATCCGAACCTTAACACAAACACCTAACTCTAATATTTACCCTAACACTAATGTTAACTTAACCTTCACTCTAAACCTAACCCTAAACTATCCCCTCACTCTAGCCCTACACCTAAACCTAACCCTAACCCTAACTCTAACCCTGACCCTAACCGTTAACACCGTAAAACATCAGCTTAACTGTAAACCTAACACTAACCCTCACACGAACCCTAACCCTTTCCCTAAACCTAACCCTATCTCTAATAATAACCCTAACACTGACCTGAACGTAACCCTTACTTATCTTTAAAGTTAACCCTAACCTTAACTCTACCCTAACCCTAACCCTAACCCTAACCATAACTCTAAAGCTGACCCTAAACCTAACCCTAAACCCTAGCACTAACTCTAACTCTAAACCGAACCCTAACCCTAACCTAGCCCTACCCCTGACCGTAAACGTAGCCTTAACCCTAACCTTACCTCTAACCTTACCCTGACCCTAAACCTAACCCTAACACTAATCTTAATCCTAACTCTAACCTTAACCCTAACCCTTACCCTAACCCTCACTATTAACTGAAAATTCACCCTAACCCTGCCTCTAACTCTAACCCTAACCATAACACTTACCCTAAACCTTCACCTTAACTCTAAACCTAATGCTAACCCTCACCCTAAACCCGAACCGTATCTCCAACCCTAAACCTAACACTATCCCGAAACTTATCCCTAACCCTAACCCAAACACGAACAGTAACCCTAATCTAACACTAACCCGAACATTAACCCTAAACTTAAGCCTATCCTAACCATAAACCTAACCTCTAACACTAAGTAGAATCCTCACCATAATCCTAACCCTTACCTTAACCCTCACCCTGAACCTAAATGTAACTCTAACCCTGAACCTAAACCTAACACTAACCCTAAAGATAACTCCTAACCCTAAGCCGAACTTTAAACCTAACCTTAACACTAACCTGAACACAAAATCAAACTCTAGCCCTAACCCTAAGAATAACCCTCACGCCATCCTAAACTTCATCCAACCCTAACCCTAACCTTAACCTTAAACCTAAACCTAACCCAAACCCTAACCTTAAACCAAACTCTAACCATAACGCTACTCCACCTGTAACCCTAAAACTAAGCCTTCCATTAGCCCTGAACCGAAGTCTAGACCTAATCCTAATCCTAACCGTACACCTAATCCGAACACTAACCCTAACTCTAACCTTGATCTTAAATAGAACACTAATTCGAATTCGAAACCTGAACCTAAACCGAAAACTTACGCTACACCTAACCCTAAGCCTAAACCTAACGCTAACTCCAAGCCTAAACATAACACTTACTCTAAACCCTCACCTTAACTGTAAAACTAACCATAACCCTCACCCTAACCCCTAACCATATCCCCCAACCCTAACCCTAATGCTCTCCCTAACCCTAACCCTAACACTGAAGAGAAACCCTAAGCCGTAACGGTAACTCTAACCCAAAGTCTAACCCCTAACACCAAAGCCTAACCCAAACCTGAACCCTAACTCTAACACTAACCCTAAACCTGATCATAAACCTAACCCTAACCATAAACCAAAACTAAGCATGACCAGAACCACAATGACTAACTGGGACCCTCGCCCAAACACTCACCCTAAAGTAAAACTCTAACCCCTAACACCTTACCATAACCGTAATCCTATACTTACCCAACCCTAACCCTCAACCTAACCCTCACCCCAACCACAAAGCCTAACACGAACCGTGACCCTAACCCGGACCGTAACACTAAACTTAAGCCTAACCTAAAATCTTACCCTCATCCTAAAAGTAAACAGAACCCGTAAACTTCACCCTAACACGAAACACAACCTTAACACTAACCTGAAAGCTAAACCAAACCTTAGCCATAACCCTAACACTAACCCTCACCCGATCTTAAACTCCACCCTATCCCTAACCTAAAGCTCACCCTAACTCTAAAGCTATCCCTACCCATATACCAAACCATAACCTTAACCTTGGCGCACCTGTGAAACTAAAACTAACCCTTACAATAATTCTGATCTTAACCCTCACCCTAAACCTAATCCTAATCTTAACCCTGACCATAACCCTAACCTAACCTTAACCCTAACTTGAAACCTACCATAAACTCAAACCTAACCCTAACAATAACTCGAACCCTAACCCTAAACCGAATCCTCACCTTTAACCAAAATTTCACCCTACCCATAACCCTAAACTTACCCTAACTTCATTCAAATCCTAACCCTAACCCAAACTAAAGCTAACCCTAAACCTAACTCTAACCCTAACCCTAACCCTAAACCTAACCCAAACCCTAACCCTGACCCTAACCTGAACCCAACCCCTAAAACTAACCCTAACCCTCACACTTAACATAAACTTCACTCCAACCCTAACCCTACAAATAAACATAATACGAAATCTCCCCCAACTCTGACCCTAACCCTAATCCTAACCATAAGCCTCACCCTAACTCTAACCTTAAACCGAACCCCGACCCTAACTCTATCTCTAACCCTAATCCTAACCTTAAAACTTACCCTACACACTCAGCTTAAATGGAAACCTAACACTAACCAACACAATAACATCTAAGCCTAAACCCTACCCTTAAGCTAACCTTATCTCTAACCTTAAACTAACCCTAAACCTAACCATGACTTAACCCTAAAACTTACCCTAACCCTAAAACTAATCTTAACCCTAAACCTCATCCTAACCTTAACCCTAAACCTTAACGTTAAGGCTAAGCTCAACCCTCACTCGACTTAAACTTCACCCTAACCCTAACCCTAAACCAAACCCTAAACCTAAAGCTAACCCTAAACCTGACCCTAACATTAATCTAAACAGCAAAACCTAACACTAACCCTAACACTAACCCTAAACCTAACCCTAACCTGATCCTAACCTTAACCCAAACACCTAACTCTAATATTTACCCTAACCTTAATCTTAACCTTCACCCTAAACCTAAGCCTAACTCTAAAACTAAACCTAACCCTAAACTATCCCTTCACTCTAGCACTAAACCTAAACCTAACCCTAACTCTAACCCTCACACTTAACATAAACTTCACCCTAACCCTAAAACTAAACATAATACGAAATATCCCCCAACTCTGGCCCTAACCCTAATCCTAAGCATGAACCTAACCCTAACTCTAAACTGAAACCTAACCCTGACCCTAACTCTATCTCTAACCCTAAAACTTACCCTACACGCTCAGCTTAAATGGAAACCTAACACTAACCCTCACACTAACATCGAAACCTAAACCTACCCTTAACCGAATCTTGTCTCTGACCTTAACATAGCCCTAAACCTAACCAACACTTAACCCTAACACTTACCCGAACCCTAAAAGTGATCTTAACCCTAAACCTAATCCGAACCTTAAACCTAACCCTAACACCTAAGGCTAAGGCTAAGCTCAACCCTCACCCTTAACTTCAACTTCACCCTAACCACAACCCTAAACCAAACCCTAACCCTAAAGCTGCCCTAAACTGGACCCTAAACTTAACACAAAAACCAAAACCTAACCCTAGCATTAACCCTATACCTAACCCTAACCTGATCCGAACCTTAAGACAAACACCTAACTCTAATATTTACCCTAACACTAATGTTAACTTAACCTTCACTCTAAACCTAACTCTAAACTATCCCCTCACTCTAGCCCTACACCTAAACCTAACCCTAACCCTAACTCTAACCCTGACCCTAACCGTTAACACCGTAAAACATCAGCTTAACTGTAAACCTAACACTAACCCTCACACGAACCCTAACCCTTTCCCTAAACCTAACCCTATCTCTAATAATAACCCTAACACTGACCTGAACGTAACCCTTACTTATCTTTAAAGTTAACCCTAACCTTAACTCTACCCTAACCCTAACCCTAACCCTAACCATAACTCTAAAGCTGACCCTAAACCTAACCCTAAACCCTAGCACTAACTCTAACTCTAAACCGAACCCTAACCCTAACCTAGCCCTACCCCTGACCGTAAACGTAGCCTTAACCCTAACCTTACCTCTAACCTTACCCTGACCCTAAACCTAACCCTAACACTAATCTTAATCCTAACTCTAACCTTAACCCTAACCCTTACCCTAACCCTCACTATTAACTGAAAATTCACCCTAACCCTGCCTCTAACTCTAACCCTAACCATAACACTTACCCTAAACCTTCACCTTAACTCTAAACCTAATGCTAACCCTCACCCTAAACCCGAACCGTATCTCCAACCCTAAACCTAACACTATCCCGAAACTTATCCCTAACCCTAACCCAAACACGAACAGTAACCCTAATCTAACACTAACCCGAACATTAACCCTAAACTTAAGCCTATCCTAACCATAAACCTAACCTCTAACACTAAGTAGAATCCTCACCATAATCCTAACCCTTACCTTAACCCTCACCCTGAACCTAAATGTAACTCTAACCCGGAACCTAAACCTAACACTAACCCTAAAGATAACTCCTAACCCTAAGCCGAACTTTAAACCTAACCTTAACACTAACCTGAACACAAAATCAAACTCTAGCCCTAACCCTAAGAATAACCCTCACGCCATCCTAAACTTCATCCAACCCTAACCCTAACCTTAACCTTAAACCTAAACCTAACCCAAACCCTAACCTTAAACCAAACTCTAACCATAACGCTACTCCACCTGTAACCCTAAAACTAAGCCTTCCATTAGCCCTGAACCGAAGTCTAGACCTAATCCTAATCCTAACCGTACACCTAATCCGAACACTAACCCTAACTCTAACCTTGATCTTAAATAGAACACTAATTCGAATTCGAAACCTGAACCTAAACCGAAAACTTACGCTACACCTAACCCTAAGCCTAAACCTAACGCTAACTCCAAGCCTAAACATAACACTTACTCTAAACCCTCACCTTAACTGTAAAACTAACCATAACCCTCACCCTAACCCCTAACCATATCCCCCAACCCTAACCCTAATGCTCTCCCTAACCCTAACCCTAACACTGAAGAGAAACCCTAAGCCGTAACGGTAACTCTAACCCAAAGTCTAACCCCTAACACCAAAGCCTAACCCAAACCTGAACCCTAACTCTAACACTAACCCTAAACCTGATCATAAACCTAACCCTAACCATAAACCAAAACTAAGCATGACCAGAACCACAATGACTAACTGGGACCCTCGCCCAAACACTCACCCTAAAGTAAAACTCTAACCCCTAACACCTTACCATAACCGTAATCCTATACTTACCCAACCCTAACCCTCAACCTAACCCTCACCCCAACCACAAAGCCTAACACGAAACGTGACCCTAACCCGGACCGTAACACTAAACTTAAGCCTAACCTAAAATCTTACCCTCATCCTAAAAGTAAACAGAACCCGTAAACTTAACCCTAACACGAAACACAACCTTAACACTAACCTGAAAGCTAAACCAAACCTTAGCCATAACCCTCACCCGATCTTAAACTCCACCCTATCCCTAACCTAAAGCTCACCCTAACTCTAAAGCTATCCCTACCCATATACCAAACCATAACCTTAATCTTGGCGCACCTGTGAAACTAAAACTAACCCTTACAATAATTCTGATCTTAACCCTCACCCTAAACCTAATCCTAATCTTAACCCTGACCATAACCCTAACCTAACCTTAACCCTAACTTGAAACCTACCATAAACTCAAACCTAACCCTAACAATAACTCGAACCCTAACCCTAAACCGAATCCTCACCTTTAACCAAAATTTCACCCTACCCATAACCCTAAACCTACCCTAACTTCATTCAAATCCTAACCCTAACCAAAACTAAAGCTAACCCTAAACCTAACTCCAACCCTAACCCTAACCCTAAACCTAACCCAAACCCTAACCCTGACCCTAACCTGAACCCAACCCCTAAAACTAACCCTAACCCTCACACTTAACATAAACTTCACTCCAACCCTAACCCTACAACTAAACATAATACGAAATCTCCCCCAACTCTGACCCTAACCCTAATCCTAACCATAAGCCTCACCCTAACTCTAAACTTAAACCGAACCCCGACCCTAACTCTATCTCTAACCCTAATCCTAACCTTAAAACTAACCCTACACACTCAGCTTAAATGGAAACCTAACACTAACCCTCACAGTAACATCTAAACCTAAACCCTACCCTTAAGCTAACCTTATCTCTAACCTTAAACTAACCCTAAACCTAACCATGACTTAACCCTAAAACTTACCCTAACCCTAAAACTAATCTTAACCCTAAACCTCATCCTAACCTTAACCCTAAACCCTAACGTTAAGGCTAAGCTCAACCCTCACTCGACTTAAACTTCACCCTAACCCTAACCCTAAACCGAACCCTAAACCTAAAGCTAACCCTAAACCTGACCCTAACATTAATCTAAACAGCAAAACCTAACACTAACCCTAACACTAACCCTCAACCTAACCCTAACCTGATCCTAACCTTAACCCAAGCACCTAACTCTAATATTTTCCCTAACCTTAATCTTAACCTTCACCCTAAACCTAAGCCTAACTCTAAAACTAAACCTAACCCTAAACTATCCCTTCACTCTAGCACTAAACCTAAACCTAACCCTAACTCTAACCCTCACACTTAACATAAACTTCACCCTAACCCTAAAACTAAACATAATACGAAATATCCCCCAACTCTGGCCCTAACCCTAATCCTAAGCATGAACCTAACCCTAACTCTAAACTGAAACCTAACCCTGACCCTAACTCTATCTCTAACCCTAAAACTTACCCTACACGCTCAGCTTAAATGGAAACCTAACACTAACCCTCACACTAACATCGAAACCTAAACCTACCCTTAACCGAATCTTGTCTCTGACCTTAACATAGCCCTAAACCTAACCAACACTTAACCCTAACACTTACCCGAACCCTAAAAGTGATCTTAACCCTAAACCTAATCCGAACCTTAAACCTAACCCTAACCCCTAAGGCTAAGGCTAAGCTCAACCCTCACCCTTAACTTCAACTTCACCCTAACCACAACCCTAAACCAAACCCTAACCCTAAAGCTACCCTAAACCTGACCCTAACCTTAACACAAAAACCAAAACCTAACACTAACATTAACCCTATACCTAACCCTAACCTGATCCTAACCTTAAGACAAACACCTAACTCTAATATTTACCCTAACACTAATGTTAACTTAACCTTCACTCTAAACCTAACTCTAAACTATCCCCTCACTCTAGCCCTACACCTAAACCTAACCCTAACCCTAACTCTAACCCTGACCCTAACCGTTAACACCGTAAAACATCAGCTTAACTGTAAACCTAACACTAACCCTCACACGAACCCTAACCCTTTCCCTAAACCTAACCCTATCTCTAATAATAACCCTAACACTGACCTGAACGTAACCCTTACTTATCTTTAAAGTTAACCCTAACCTTAACTCTACCCTAACCCTAACCCTAACCATAACTCTAAAGCTGACCCTAAACCTAACCCTAAACCCTAGCACTAACTCTAACTCTAAACCGAACCCTAACCCTAACCTAGCCCTACCCCTGACCGTAAACATAGCCTTAACCCTAACCTTACCCCTAACCTTACCCTGACCCTAAACCTAACCCTAACACTAATCTTAATCCTAACTCTAACCTTAACCCTAACCCTTACCCTAACCCTCACTATTAACTGAAAATTCACCCTAACCCTGCCTCTAACTCTAACCCTAACCATAACACTTACCCTAAACCTTCACCTTAACTCTAAACCTAATGCTAACCCTCACCCTAAACCCGAACCGTATCTCCAACCCTAAACCTAACACTATCCCGAAACTTATCCCTAACCCTAACCCAAACACGAACAGTAACCCTAATCTAACACTAACCCGAACATTAACCCTAAACTTAAGCCTATCCTAACCATAAACCTAACCTCTAACACTAAGTAGAATCCTCACCGTAATCCTAACCCTTACCTTAACCCTCACCCTGAACCTAAATGTAACTCTAACCCTGAACCTAAACCTAACACTAACCCTAAAGATAACTCCTAACCCTAACCCGAACTTTAAACCTAACCTTAACACTAACCTGAACACAAAATCAAACTCTAGCCCTAACCCTAAGAATAACCCTCACGCCATCCTAAACTTCATCCCACCCTAACCCTAACCTTAACCTTAAACCTAAACCTAACCCAAACCCTAACCTTAAACCAAACTCTAACCATAACGCTACTCCACCTGTAACCCCAAAACTAAGCCTTCCATTAGCCCTGAACCGAAGTCTAGACCTAATCCTAATCCTAACCGTAGACCTAATCCGAACACTAACCCTAACTCTAACCTTGATCTTAAATAGAACACTAATTCTAATTCGAAACCTGAACCTAAACCGAAAACTTACGCTACACCTAACCCTAAGCCTAAACCTAACGCTAACTCCAAGCCTAAACATAACACTTACTCTAAACCCTCACCTTAACTGTAAAACTAACCATAACCCTCACCCTAACCCCTAACCATATCCCCCAACCCTAACCCTAATGCTCTCCCTAACCCTAACCCTAACACTGAAGAGAAACCCTAAGCCGTAACGGTAACTCTAACCCAAAGTCTAACCCCTAACACCAAAGCCTAACCCAAACCTGAACCCTAACTCTAACACTAACCCTAAACCTGATCATAAACCTAACCCTAACCATAAACCAAAACTAAGCATGACCAGAACCACAATGACTAACTGGGACCCTCGCCCAAACACTCACCCTAAAGTAAAACTCTAACCCCTAACACCTTACCATAACCGTAATCCTATACTTACCCAACCCTAACCCTCAACCTAACCCTCACCCCAACCACAAAGCCTAACACGAACCGTGACCCTAACCCGGACCGTAACACTAAACTTAAGCCTAACCTAAAATCTTACCCTCATCCTAAAAGTAAACAGAACCCGTAAACTTAACCCTAACACGAAACACAACCTTAACACTAACCTGAAAGCTAAACCAAACCTTAGCCATAACCCTCACCCGATCTTAAACTCCACCCTATCCCTAACCTAAAGCTCACCCTAACTCTAAAGCTATCCCTACCCATATACCAAACCATAACCTTAACCTTGGCGCACCTGTGAAACTAAAACTAACCCTTACAATAATTCTGATCTTAACCCTCACCCTAAACCTAGTCCTAATCTTAACCCTGACCATAACCCTAACCTAACCTTAACCCTAACTTGAAACCTACCATAAACTCAAACCTAACCCTAACAATAACTCAAACCCTAACCCTAAACCGAATCCTCACCTTTAACCAAAATTTCACCCTACCCATAACCCTAAACCTACCCTAACTTCATTCAAATCCTAACCCTAACCAAAACTAAAGCTAACCCTAAACCTAACTCTAACCCTAACCCTAACCCTAAACCTAACCCAAACCCTAACCCTGACCCTAACCTGAACCCAACCCCTAAAACTAACCCTAACCCTCACACTTAACATAAACTTCACTCCAACCCTAACCCTACAACTAAACATAATACGAAATCTCCCCCAACTCTGATCCTAACCCTAATCCTAACCATAAGCCTCACCCTAACTCTAAACTTAAACCGAACCCCGACCCTAACTCTATCTCTAACCCTAATCCTAACCTTAAAACTTACCCTACACACTCAGCTTAAATGGAAACCTAACACTAACCCTCACAATAACATCTAAACCTAAACCCTACCCTTAAGCTAACCTTATCTCTAACCTTAAACTAACCCTAAACCTAACCATGACTTAACCCTAAAACTTACCCTAACCCTAAAACTAATCTTAACCCTAAACCTCATCCTAACCTTAACCCTAAACCCTAACGTTAAGGCTAAGCTCAACCCTCACTCGACTTAAACTTCACCCTAACCCTAACCCTAAACCGAACCCTAAACCTAAAGCTAACCCTAAACCTGACCCTAACATTAATCTAAACAGCAAAACCTAACACTAACCCTAACACTAACCCTAAACCTAACCCTAACCTGATCCTAATCTTAACCCAAACACCTAACTCTAATATTTACCCTAACCTTAATCTTAACCTTCACCCTAAACCTAAGCCTAACTCTAAAACTAAACCTAACCCTAAACTATCCCTTCACTCTAGCCCTAAACCTAAACCTAACCCTAACTCTAACCCTCACACTTAACATAAACTTCACCCTAACCCTAAAACTAAACAGAATACTAAATATCCCCCAACTCTGGCCCTAACCCTAATCCTAAGCATGAACCTAACCCTAACTCTAAACTGAAACCTAACCCTGACCCTAACTCTATCTCTAACCCTAAAACTTACCCTACACGCTCAGCTTAAATGGAAACCTAACACTAACCCTCACACTAACATCTAAACCTAAACCTACCCTTAACCGAATCTTGTCTCTGACCTTGACATAGCCCTAAACCTAACCAACACTTAACCCTAACACTTACCCGAACCCTAAAAGTGATCTTAACCCTAAACCTAATCCGAACCTTAAACCTAACCCTAACCCCTAAGGCTAAGGCTAAGCTCAACCCTCACCCTTAACTTCAACTTCACCCTAACCACAACCCTAAACCAAACCCTAACCCTAAAGCTGCCCTAAACTGGACCCTAACCTTAACACAAAAACCAAAACCTAACCCTAACATTAACCCTATACCTAACCCTAACCTGATCCTAACCTTAAGACAAACACCTAACTCTAATATTTACCCTAACACTAATGTTAACTTAACCTTCACTCTAAACCTAACCCTAAACTATCCCCTCACTCTAGCCCTACACCTAAACCTAACCCTAACCCTATCTCTAACCCTGACCCTAACCGTTAACACCGTAAAACATCAGCTTAACTGTAAACCTAACACTAACCCTCACACGAACCCTAACCCTTTCCCTAAACCTAACCCTATCTCTAATAATAACCCTAACACTGACCTGAACGTAACCCTTACTTATCTTTAAAGTTAACCCTAACCTTAACTCTACCCTAACCCTAACCCTAACCATAACTCTAAAGCTGACCCTAAACCTAACCCTAAACCCTAGCACTAACTCTAACTCTAAACCGAACCCTAACCTTAACCTAGCCCTACCCCTGACCGTAAACATAGCCTTAACCCTAACCTTACCCCTAACCTTACCCTGACCCTAAACCTAACCCTAACACTAATCTTAATCCTAACTCTAACCTTAACCCTAACCCTTACCCTAACCCTCACTATTAACTGAAAATTCACCCTAACCCTGCCTCTAACTCTAACCCAACCATAACACTTACCCTAAACCTTCACCTTAACTCTAAACCTAATGCTAACCCTCACCCTAAACCCGAACCGTATCTCCAACCCTAAACCTAACACTATCCCGAAACTTATCCCTAACCCTAACCCAAACACGAACAGTAACCCTAATCTAACACTAACCCGAACATTAACCCTAAACTTAAGCCTATCCTAACCATAAACCTAACCTCTAACACTAAGTAGAATCCTCACCGTAATCCTAACCCTTACCTTAACCCTCACCCTGAACCTAAATGTAACTCTAACCCTGAACCTAAACCTAACACTAACCCTAAAGATAACTCCTAACCCTAACCCGAACTTTAAACCTAACCTTAACACTAACCTGAACACAAAATCAAACTCTAGCCCTAACCCTAAGAATAACCCTCACGCCATCCTAAACTTCATCCAACCCTAACCCTAACCTTAACCTTAAACCTAAACCTAACCCAAACCCTAACCTTAAACCAAACTCTAACCATAACGCTACTCCACCTGTAACCCTAAAACTAAGCCTTCCATTAGCCCTGAACCGAAGTCTAGACCTAATCCTAATCCTAACCGTACACCTAATCCGAACACTAACCCTAACTCTAACCTTGATCTTAAATAGAACACTAATTCTAATTCGAAACCTGAACCTAAACCGAAAACTTACGCTACACCTAACCCTAAGCCTAAACCTAACGCTAACTCCAAGCCTAAACATAACACTTACTCTAAACCCTCACCTTAACTGTAAAACTAACCATAACCCTCACCCTAACCCCTAACCATATCCCCCAACCCTAACCCTAATGCTCTCCCTAACCCTAACCCTAACACTGAAGAGAAACCCTAAGCCGTAACGGTAACTCTAACCCAAAGTCTAACCCCTAACACCAAAGCCTAACCCAAACCTGAACCCTAACTCTAACACTAACCCTAAACCTGATCATAAACCTAACCCTAACCATAAACCAAAACTAAGCATGACCAGAACCACAATGACTAACTGGGACCCTCGCCCAAACACTCACCCTAAAGTAAAACTCTAACCCCTAACACCTTACCATAACCGTAATCCTATACTTACCCAACCCTAACCCTCAACCTAACCCTCACCCCAACCACAAAGCCTAACACGAACCGTGACCCTAACCCGGACCGTAACACTAAACTTAAGCCTAACCTAAAATCTTACCCTCATCCTAAAAGTAAACAGAACCCGTAAACTTAACCCTAACACGAAACACAACCTTAACACTAACCTGAAAGCTAAACCAAACCTTAGCCATAACCCTAACACTAACCCTCACCCGATCTTAAACTCCACCCTATCCCTAACCTAAAGCTCACCCTAACTCTAAAGCTATCCCTACCCATATACCAAACCATAACCTTAACCTTGGCGCACCTGTGAAACTAAAACTAACCCTTACAATAATTCTGATCTTAACCCTCACCCTAAACCTAGTCCTAATCTTAACCCTGACCATAACCCTAACCTAACCTTAACCCTAACTTGAAACCTACCATAAACTCAAACCTAACCCTAACAATAACTCAAACCCTAACCCTAAACCGAATCCTCACCTTTAACCAAAATTTCACCCTACCCATAACCCTAAACCTACCCTAACTTCATTCAAATCCTAACCCTAACCAAAACTAAAGCTAACCCTAAACCTAACTCTAACCCTAACCCTAACCCTAAACCTAACCCAAACCCTAACCCTGACCCTAACCTGAACCCAACCCCTAAAACTAACCCTAACCCTCACACTTAACATAAACTTCACTCCAACCCTAACCCTACAACTAAACATAATACGAAATCTCCCCCAACTCTGACCCTAACCCTAATCCTAACCATAAGCCTCACCCTAACTCTAAACTTAAACCGAACCCCGACCCTAACTCTATCTCTAACCCTAATCCTAACCTTAAAACTTACCCTACACACTCAGCTTAAATGGAAACCTAACACTAACCCTCACAATAACATCTAAACCTAAACCCTACCCTTAAGCTAACCTTATCTCTAACCTTAAACTAACCCTAAACCTAACCATGACTTAACCCTAAAACTTACCCTAACCCTAAAACTAATCTTAACCCTAAACCTCATCCTAACCTTAACCCTAAACCCTAACGTTAAGGCTAAGCTCAACCCTCACTCGACTTAAACTTCACCCTAACCCTAACCCTAAACCGAACCCTAAACCTAAAGCTAACCCTAAACCTGACCCTAACATTAATCTAAACAGCAAAACCTAACACTAACCCTAACACTAACCCTAAACCTAACCCTAACCTGATCCTAATCTTAACCCAAACACCTAACTCTAATATTTACCCTAACCTTAATCTTAACCTTCACCCTAAACCTAAGCCTAACTCTAAAACTAAACCTAACCCTAAACTATCCCTTCACTCTAGCCCTAAACCTAAACCTAACCCTAACTCTAACCCTCACACTTAACATAAACTTCACCCTAACCCTAAAACTAAACAGAATACTAAATATCCCCCAACTCTGGCCCTAACCCTAATCCTAAGCATGAACCTAACCCTAACTCTAAACTGAAACCTAACCCTGACCCTAACTCTATCTCTAACCCTAAAACTTACCCTACACGCTCAGCTTAAATGGAAACCTAACACTAACCCTCACACTAACATCTAAACCTAAACCTACCCTTAACCGAATCTTGTCTCTGACCTTGACATAGCCCTAAACCTAACCAACACTTAACCCTAACACTTACCCGAACCCTAAAAGTGATCTTAACCCTAAACCTAATCCGAACCTTAAACCTAACCCTAACCCCTAAGGCTAAGGCTAAGCTCAACCCTCACCCTTAACTTCAACTTCACCCTAACCACAACCCTAAACCAAACCCTAACCCTAAAGCTGCCCTAAACTGGACCCTAACCTTAACACAAAAACCAAAACCTAACCCTAACATTAACCCTATACCTAACCCTAACCTGATCCTAACCTTAACACAAACACCTAACTCTAATATTTACCCTAACACTAATGTTAACTTAACCTTCACTCTAAACCTAACCCTAAACTATCCCCTCACTCTAGCCCTACACCTAAACCTAACCCTAACCCTATCTCTAACCCTGACCCTAACCGTTAACACCGTAAAACATCAGCTTAACTGTAAACCTAACACTAACCCTCACACGAACCCTAACCCTTTCCCTAAACCTAACCCTATCTCTAATAATAACCCTAACACTGACCTGAACGTAACCCTTACTTATCTTTAAAGTTAACCCTAACCTTAACTCTACCCTAACCCTAACCCTAACCATAACTCTAAAGCTGACCCTAAACCTAACCCTAAACCCTAGCACTAACTCTAACTCTAAACCGAACCCTAACCTTAACCTAGCCCTACCCCTGACCGTAAACATAGCCTTAACCCTAACCTTACCCCTAACCTTACCCTGACCCTAAACCTAACCCTAACACTAATCTTAATCCTAACTCTAACCTTAACCCTAACCCTTACCCTAACCCTCACTATTAACTGAAAATTCACCCTAACCCTGCCTCTAACTCTAACCCAACCATAACACTTACCCTAAACCTTCACCTTAACTCTAAACCTAATGCTAACCCTCACCCTAAACCCGAACCGTATCTCCAACCCTAAACCTAACACTATCCCGAAACTTATCCCTAACCCTAACCCAAACACGAACAGTAACCCTAATCTAACACTAACCCGAACATTAACCCTAAACTTAAGCCTATCCTAACCATAAACCTAACCTCTAACACTAAGTAGAATCCTCACCGTAATCCTAACCCTTACCTTAACCCTCACCCTGAACCTAAATGTAACTCTAACCCTGAACCTAAACCTAACACTAACCCTAAAGATAACTCCTAACCCTAACCCGAACTTTAAACCTAACCTTAACACTAACCTGAACACAAAATCAAACTCTAGCCCTAACCCTAAGAATAACCCTCACGCCATCCTAAACTTCATCCAACCCTAACCCTAACCTTAACCTTAAACCTAAACCTAACCCAAACCCTAACCTTAAACCAAACTCTAACCATAACGCTACTCCACCTGTAACCCTAAAACTAAGCCTTCCATTAGCCCTGAACCGAAGTCTAGACCTAATCCTAATCCTAACCGTACACCTAATCCGAACACTAACCCTAACTCTAACCTTGATCTTAAATAGAACACTAATTCGAATTCGAAACCTGAACCTAAACCGAAAACTTACGCTACACCTAACCCTAAGCCTAAACCTAACGCTAACTCCAAGCCTAAACATAACACTTACTCTAAACCCTCACCTTAACTGTAAAACTAACCATAACCCTCACCCTAACCCCTAACCATATCCCCCAACCCTAACCCTAATGCTCTCCCTAACCCTAACCCTAACACTGAAGAGAAACCCTAAGCCGTAACGGTAACTCTAACCCAAAGTCTAACCCCTAACACCAAAGCCTAACCCAAACCTGAACCCTAACTCTAACACTAACCCTAAACCTGATCATAAACCTAACCCTAACCATAAACCAAAACTAAGCATGACCAGAACCACAATGACTAACTGGGACCCTCGCCCAAACACTCACCCTAAAGTAAAACTCTAACCCCTAACACCTTACCATAACCGTAATCCTATACTTACCCAACCCTAACCCTCAACCTAACCCTCACCCCAACCACAAAGCCTAACACGAACCGTGACCCTAACCCGGACCGTAACACTAAACTTAAGCCTAACCTAAAATCTTACCCTCATCCTAAAAGTAAACAGAACCCGTAAACTTAACCCTAACACGAAACACAACCTTAACACTAACCTGAAAGCTAAACCAAACCTTAGCCATAACCCTAACACTAACCCTCACCCGATCTTAAACTCCACCCTATCCCTAACCTAAAGCTCACCCTAACTCTAAAGCTATCCCTACCCATATACCAAACCATAACCTTAACCTTGGCGCACCTGTGAAACTAAAACTAACCCTTACAATAATTCTGATCTTAACCCTCACCCTAAACCTAGTCCTAATCTTAACCCTGACCATAACCCTAACCTAACCTTAACCCTAACTTGAAACCTACCATAAACTCAAACCTAACCCTAACAATAACTCAAACCCTAACCCTAAACCGAATCCTCACCTTTAACCAAAATTTCACCCTACCCATAACCCTAAACCTACCCTAACTTCATTCAAATCCTAACCCTAACCAAAACTAAAGCTAACCCTAAACCTAACTCTAACCCTAACCCTAACCCTAAACCTAACCCAAACCCTAACCCTGACCCTAACCTGAACCCAACCCCTAAAACTAACCCTAACCCTCACACTTAACATAAACTTCACTCCAACCCTAACCCTACAACTAAACATAATACGAAATCTCCCCCAACTCTGACCCTAACCCTAATCCTAACCATAAGCCTCACCCTAACTCTAAACTTAAACCGAACCCCGACCCTAACTCTATCTCTAACCCTAATCCTAACCTTAAAACTTACCCTACACACTCAGCTTAAATGGAAACCTAACACTAACCCTCACAATAACATCTAAACCTAAACCCTACCCTTAAGCTAACCTTATCTCTAACCTTAAACTAACCCTAAACCTAACCATGACTTAACCCTAAAACTTACCCTAACCCTAAAACTAATCTTAACCCTAAACCTCATCCTAACCTTAACCCTAAACCCTAACGTTAAGGCTAAGCTCAACCCTCACTCGACTTAAACTTCACCCTAACCCTAACCCTAAACCGAACCCTAAACCTAAAGCTAACCCTAAACCTGACCCTAACATTAATCTAAACAGCAAAACCTAACACTAACCCTAACACTAACCCTAAACCTAACCCTAACCTGATCCTAATCTTAACCCAAACACCTAACTCTAATATTTTCCCTAACCTTAATCTTAACCTTCACCCTAAACCTAAGCCTAACTCTAAAACTAAACCTAACCCTAAACTATCCCTTCACTCTAGCCCTAAACCTAAACCTAACCCTAACTCTAACCCTCACACTTAACATAAACTTCACCCTAACCCTAAAACTAAACAGAATACTAAATATCCCCCAACTCTGGCCCTAACCCTAATCCTAAGCATGAACCTAACCCTAACTCTAAGCTGAAACCTAACCCTGACCCTAACTCTATCTCTAACCCTAAAACTTACCCTACACGCTCAGCTTAAATGGAAACCTAACACTAACCCTCACACTAACATCTAAACCTAAACCTACCCTTAACCGAATCTTGTCTCTGACCTTAACATAGCCCTAAACCTAACCAACACTTAACCCTAACACTTACCCGAACCCTAAAAGTGATCTTAACCCTAAACCTAATCCAAACCTTAAACCTAACCCTAACCCCTAAGGCTAAGGCTAAGCTCAACCCTCACCCTTAACTTCAACTTCACCCTAACCACAACCCTAAACCAAACCCTAACCCTAAAGCTGCCCTAAACTGGACCCTAACCTTAACACAAAAACCAAAACCTAACCCTAACATTAACCCTATACCTAACCCTAACCTGATCCTAACCTTAAGACAAACACCTAACTCTAATATTTACCATAACACTAATGTTAACTAAACCTTCACTCTAAACCTAACCCTAAACTATCCCCTCACTCTAGCCCTACACCTAAACCTAACCCTAACCCTAACTCTAACCCTGACCCTAACCCTTAACACCGTAAAACATCAGCTTAACTGTAAACCTAACACTAACCCTCACACGAACCCTAAACCTAACCCTATCTCTAATAATAACCCTAACACTGACCTGAACGTAACCCTTACTTATCTTTAAAGTTAACCCTAACCTTAACTCTACCCTAACCCTAACCCTAACCCTAACTCTAAAGCTGACCCTAAACCTAACCCTAAACCCTAGCACTAACTCTAACTCTAAACCGAACCCTAACCCTAACCTAGCCCTACCCCTGACCGTAAACATAGCCTTAACCCTAACCTTACCCCTAACCTTACCCTGACCCTAAACCTAACCCTAACACTAATCTTAATCCTAACTCTAACCTTAACCCTAACCCTTACCCTAACCCTCACTATTAACTGAAAATTCACCCTAACCCTGCCTCTAACTCTAACCCTAACCATAACACTTACCCTAAACCTTCACCTTAACTCTAAACCTAATGCTAACCCTCACCCTAAACCCGAACCGTATCTCCAACCCTAAACCTAACACTATCCCGAAACTTATCCCTAACCCTAACCCAAACACGAACAGTAACCCTAATCTAACACTAACCCGAACATTAACCCTAAACTTAAGCCTATCCTAACCATAAACCTAACCTCTAACACTAAGTAGAATCCTCACCGTAATCCTAACCCTTACCTTAACCCTCACCCTGAACCTAAATGTAACTCTAACCCTGAACCTAAACCTAACACTAACCCTAAAGATAACTCCTAACCCTAACCCGAACTTTAAACCTAACCTTAACACTAACCTGAACACAAAATCAAACTCTAGCCCTAACCCTAAGAATAACCCTCACGCCATCCTAAACTTCATCCAACCCTAACCCTAACCTTAACCTTAAACCTAAACCTAACCCAAACCCTAACCTTAAACCAAACTCTAACCATAACGCTACTCCACCTGTAACCCTAAAACTAAGCCTTCCATTAGCCCTGAACCGAAGTCTAGACCTAATCCTAATCCTAACCGTACACCTAATCCGAACACTAACCCTAACTCTAAATAGAACACTAATTCTAATTCGAAACCTGAACCTAAACCGAAAACTTACGCTACACCTAACCCTAAGCCTAAACCTAACGCTAACTCCAAGCCTAAACATAACACTTACTCTAAACCCTCACCTTAACTGTAAAACTAACCATAACCCTCACCCTAACCCCTAACCATATCCCCCAACCCTAACCCTAATGCTCTCCCTAACCCTAACCCTAACACTGAAGAGAAACCCTAAGCCGTAACGGTAACTCTAACCCAAAGTCTAACCCCTAACACCAAAGCCTAACCCAAACCTGAACCCTAACTCTAACACTAACCCTAAACCTGATCATAAACCTAACCCTAACCATAAACCAAAACTAAGCATGACCAGAACCACAATGACTAACTGGGACCCTCGCCCAAACACTCACCCTAAAGTAAAACTCTAACCCCTAACACCTTACCATAACCGTAATCCTATACTTACCCAACCCTAACCCTCAACCTAACCCTCACCCCAACCACAAAGCCTAACACGAACCGTGACCCTAACCCGGACCGTAACACTAAACTTAAGCCTAACCTAAAATCTTACCCTCATCCTAAAAGTAAACAGAACCCGTAAACTTAACCCTAACACGAAACACAACCTTAACACTAACCTGAAAGCTAAACCAAACCTTAGCCATAACCCTCACCCGATCTTAAACTCCACCCTATCCCTAACCTAAAGCTCACCCTAACTCTAAAGCTATCCCTACCCATATACCAAACCATAACCTTAACCTTGGCGCACCTGTGAAACTAAAACTAACCCTTACAATAATTCTGATCTTAACCCTCACCCTAAACCTAGTCCTAATCTTAACCCTGACCATAACCCTAACCTAACCTTAACCCTAACTTGAAACCTACCATAAACTCAAACCTAACCCTAACAATAACTCAAACCCTAACCCTAAACCGAATCCTCACCTTTAACCAAAATTTCACCCTACCCATAACCCTAAACCTACCCTAACTTCATTCAAATCCTAACCCTAACCAAAACTAAAGCTAACCCTAAACCTAACTCTAACCCTAACCCTAACCCTAAACCTAACCCAAACCCTAACCCTGACCCTAACCTGAACCCAACCCCTAAAACTAACCCTAACCCTCACACTTAACATAAACTTCACTCCAACCCTAACCCTACAACTAAACATAATACGAAATCTCCCCCAACTCTGACCCTAACCCTAATCCTAACCATAAGCCTCACCCTAACTCTAAACTTAAACCGAACCCCGACCCTAACTCTATCTCTAACCCTAATCCTAACCTTAAAACTTACCCTACACACTCAGCTTAAATGGAAACCTAACACTAACCCTCACAATAACATCTAAACCTAAACCCTACCCTTAAGCTAACCTTATCTCTAACCTTAAACTAACCCTAAACCTAACCATGACTTAACCCTAAAACTTACCCTAACCCTAAAACTAATCTTAACCCTAAACCTCATCCTAACCTTAACCCTAAACCCTAACGTTAAGGCTAAGCTCAACCCTCACTCGACTTAAACTTCACCCTAACCCTAAACCGAACCCTAAACCTAAAGCTAACCCTAAACCTGACCCTAACATTAATCTAAACAGCAAAACCTAACACTAACCCTAACACTAACCCTAAACCTAACCCTAACCTGATCCTAACCTTAACCCAAACACCTAACTCTAATATTTACCCTAACCTTAATCTTAACCTTCACCCTAAACCTAAGCCTAACTCTAAAACTAAACCTAACCCTAAACTATCCCTTCACTCTAGCCCTAAACCTAAACCTAACCCTAACTCTAACCCTCACACTTAACATAAACTTCACCCTAACCCTAAAACTAAACAGAATACTAAATATCCCCCAACTCTGGCCCTAACCCTAATCCTAAGCATGAACCTAACCCTAACTCTAAACTGAAACCTAACCCTGACCCTAACTCTATCTCTAACCCTAAAACTTACCCTACACGCTCAGCTTAAATGGAAACCTAACACTAACCCTCACACTAACATCTAAACCTAAACCTACCCTTAACCGAATCTTGTCTCTGACCTTAACATAGCCCTAAACCTAACCAACACTTAACCCTAACACTTACCCGAACCCTAAAAGTGATCTTAACCCTAAACCTAATCCAAACCTTAAACCTAACCCTAACCCCTAAGGCTAAGGCTAAGCTCAACCCTCACCCTTAACTTCAACTTCACCCTAACCACAACCCTAAACCAAACCCTAACCCTAAAGCTGCCCTAAACTGGACCCTAACCTTAACACAAAAACCAAAACCTAACCCTAACATTAACCCTATACCTAACCCTAACCTGATCCTAACCTTAAGACAAACACCTAACTCTAATATTTACCATAACACTAATGTTAACTAAACCTTCACTCTAAACCTAACCCTAAACTATCCCCTCACTCTAGCCCTACACCTAAACCTAACCCTAACCCTAACTCTAACCCTGACCCTAACCGTTAACACCGTAAAACATCAGCTTAACTGTAAACCTAACACTAACCCTCACACGAACCCTAAACCTAACCCTATCTCTAATAATAACCCTAACACTGACCTGAACGTAACCCTTACTTATCTTTAAAGTTAACCCTAACCTTAACTCTACCCTAACCCTAACCCTAACCCTAACTCTAAAGCTGACCCTAAACCTAACCCTAAACCCTAGCACTAACTCTAACTCTAAACCGAACCCTAACCCTAACCTAGCCCTACCCCTGACCGTAAACATAGCCTTAACCCTAACCTTACCCCTAACCTTACCCTGACCCTAAACCTAACCCTAACACTAATCTTAATCCTAACTCTAACCTTAACCCTAACCCTTTCCCTAACCCTCACTATTAACTGAAAATTCACCCTAACCCTGCCTCTAACTCTAACCCTAACCATAACACTTACCCTAAACCTTCACCTTAACTCTAAACCTAATGCTAACCCTCACCCTAAACCCGAACCGTATCTCCAACCCTAAACCTAACACTATCCCGAAACTTATCCCTAACCCTAACCCAAACACGAACAGTAACCCTAATCTAACACTAACCCGAACATTAACCCTAAACTTAAGCCTATCCTAACCATAAACCTAACCTCTAACACTAAGTAGAATCCTCACCGTAATCCTAACCCTTACCTTAACCCTCACCCTGAACCTAAATGTAACTCTAACCCTGAACCTAAACCTAACACTAACCCTAAAGATAACTCCTAACCCTAACCCGAACTTTAAACCTAACCTTAACACTAACCTGAACACAAAATCAAACTCTAGCCCTAACCCTAAGAATAACCCTCACGCCATCCTAAACTTCATCCCACCCTAACCCTAACCTTAACCTTAAACCTAAACCTAACCCAAACCCTAACCTTAAACCAAACTCTAACCATAACGCTACTCCACCTGTAACCCTAAAACTAAGCCTTCCATTAGCCCTGAACCGAAGTCTAGACCTAATCCTAATCCTAACCGTAGACCTAATCCGAACACTAACCCTAACTCTAAATAGAACACTAATTCTAATTCGAAACCTGAACCTAAACCGAAAACTTACGCTACACCTAACCCTAAGCCTAAACCTAACGCTAACTCCAAGCCTAAACATAACACTTACTCTAAACCCTCACCTTAACTGTAAAACTAACCATAACCCTCACCCTAACCCCTAACCATATCCCCCAACCCTAACCCTAATGCTCTCCCTAACCCTAACCCTAACACTGAAGAGAAACCCTAAGCCGTAACGGTAACTCTAACCCAAAGTCTAACCCCTAACACCAAAGCCTAACCCAAACCTGAACCCTAACTCTAACACTAACCCTAAACCTGATCATAAACCTAACCCTAACCATAAACCAAAACTAAGCATGACCAGAACCACAATGACTAACTGGGACCCTCGCCCAAACACTCACCCTAAAGTAAAACTCTAACCCCTAACACCTTACCATAACCGTAATCCTATACTTACCCAACCCTAACCCTCAACCTAACCCTCACCCCAACCACAAAGCCTAACACGAAACGTGACCCTAACCCGGACCGTAACACTAAACTTAAGCCTAACCTAAAATCTTACCCTCATCCTAAAAGTAAACAGAACCCGTAAACTTAACCCTAACACGAAACACAACCTTAACACTAACCTGAAAGCTAAACCAAACCTTAGCCATAACCCTCACCCGATCTTAAACTCCACCCTATCCCTAACCTAAAGCTCACCCTAACTCTAAAGCTATCCCTACCCATATACCAAACCATAACCTTAATCTTGGCGCACCTGTGAAACTAAAACTAACCCTTACAATAATTCTGATCTTAACCCTCACCCTAAACCTAATCCTAATCTTAACCCTGACCATAACCCTAACCTAACCTTAACCCTAACTTGAAACCTACCATAAACTCAAACCTAACCCTAACAATAACTCGAACCCTAACCCTAAACCGAATCCTCACCTTTAACCAAAATTTCACCCTACCCATAACCCTAAACCTACCCTAACTTCATTCAAATCCTAACCCTAACCAAAACTAAAGCTAACCCTAAACCTAACTCCAACCCTAACCCTAACCCTAAACCTAACCCAAACCCTAACCCTGACCCTAACCTGAACCCAACCCCTAAAACTAACCCTAACCCTCACACTTAACATAAACTTCACTCCAACCCTAACCCTACAACTAAACATAATACGAAATCTCCCCCAACTCTGACCCTAACCCTAATCCTAACCATAAGCCTCACCCTAACTCTAAACTTAAACCGAACCCCGACCCTAACTCTATCTCTAACCCTAATCCTAACCTTAAAACTTACCCTACACACTCAGCTTAAATGGAAACCTAACACTAACCCTCACAGTAACATCTAAACCTAAACCCTACCCTTAAGCTAACCTTATCTCTAACCTTAAACTAACCCTAAACCTAACCATGACTTAACCCTAAAACTTACCCTAACCCTAAAACTAATCTTAACCCTAAACCTCATCCTAACCTTAACCCTAAACCCTAACGTTAAGGCTAAGCTCAACCCTCACTCGACTTAAACTTCACCCTAACCCTAACCCTAAACCGAACCCTAAACCTAAAGCTAACCCTAAACCTGACCCTAACATTAATCTAAACAGCAAAACCTAACACTAAACCTAACACTAACCCTCAACCTAACCCTAACCTGATCCTAACCTTAACCCAAACACCTAACTCTAATATTTACCCTAACCTTAATCTTAACCTTCACCCTAAACCTAAGCCTAACTCTAAAACTAAACCTAACCCTAAACTATCCCTTCACTCTAGCCCTAAACCTAAACCTAACCCTAACTCTAACCCTCACACTTAACATAAACTTCACCCTAACCCTAAAACTAAACATAATACGAAATATCCCCCAACTCTGGGCCTAACCCTAATCCTAAGCATGAACCTAACCCTAACTCTAAACTGAAACCTAACCCTGACCCTAACTCTATCTCTAACCCTAAAACTTACCCTACACGCTCAGCTTAAATGGAAACCTAACACTAACCCTCACACTAACATCGAAACCTAAACCTACCCTTAACCGAATCTTGTCTCTGACCTTAACATAGCCCTAAACCTAACCAACACTTAACCCTAACACTTACCCGAACCCTAAAAGTGATCTTAACCCTAAACCTAATCCGAACCTTAAACCTAACCCTAACCCCTAAGGCTAAGGCTAAGCTCAACCCTCACCCTTAACTTCAACTTCACCCTAACCACAACCCTAAACCAAACCCTAACCCTAAAGCTACCCTAAACCTGACCCTAACATTAACACAAAAACCAAAACCTAACCCTAACATTAACCCTATACCTAACCCTAACCTGATCCTAACCTTAAGACAAACACCTAACTCTAATATTTACCCTAACACTAATGTTAACTTAACCTTCACTCTAAACCTAACTCTAAACTATCCCCTCACTCTAGCCCTACACCTAAACCTAACCCTAACCCTAACTCTAACCCTGACCCTAACCGTTAACACCGTAAAACATCAGCTTAACTGTAAACCTAACACTAACCCTCACACGAACCCTAACCCTTTCCCTAAACCTAACCCTATCTCTAATAATAACCCTAACACTGACCTGAACGTAACCCTTACTTATCTTTAAAGTTAACCCTAACCTTAACTCTACCCTAACCCTAACCCTAACCCTAACTCTAAAGCTGACCCTAAACCTAACCCTAAACCCTAGCACTAACTCTAACTCTAAACCGAACCCTAACCCTAACCTAGCCCTACCCCTGACCGTAAACATAGCCTTAACCCTAACCTTACCCCTAACCTTACCCTGACCCTAAACCTAACCCTAACACTAATCTTAATCCTAACTCTAACCTTAACCCTAACCCTTACCCTAACCCTCACTATTAACTGAAAATTCACCCTAACCCTGCCTCTAACTCTAACCCAACCATAACACTTACCCTAAACCTTCACCTTAACTCTAAACCTAATGCTAACCCTCACCCTAAACCCGAACCGTATCTCCAACCCTAAACCTAACACTATCCCGAAACTTATCCCTAACCCAAACACGAACAGTAACCCTAATCTAACACTAACCCGAACATTAACCCTAAACTTAAGCCTATCCTAACCATAAACCTAACCTCTAACACTAAGTAGAATCCTCACCGTAATCCTAACCCTTACCTTAACCCTCACCCTGAACCTAAATGTAACTCTAACCCTGAACCTAAACCTAACACTAACCCTAAAGATAACTCCTAACCCTAAGCCGAACTTTAAACCTAACCTTAACACTAACCTGAACACAAAATCAAACTCTAGCCCTAACCCTAAGAATAACCCTCACGCCATCCTAAACTTCATCCCACCCTAACCCTAACCTTAACCTTAAACCTAAACCTAACCCAAACCCTAACCTTAAACCAAACTCTAACCATAACGCTACTCCACCTGTAACCCCAAAACTAAGCCTTCCATTAGCCCTGAACCGAAGTCTAGACCTAATCCTAATCCTAACCGTACACCTAATCCGAACACTAACCCTAACTCTAACCTTGATCTTAAATAGAACACTAATTCGAATTCGAAACCTGAACCTAAACCGAAAACTTACGCTACACCTAACCCTAAGCCTAAACCTAACGCTAACTCCAAGCCTAAACATAACACTTACTCTAAACCCTCACCTTAACTGTAAAACTAACCATAACCCTCACCCTAACCCCTAACCATATCCCCCAACCCTAACCCTAATGCTCTCCCTAACCCTAACCCTAACACTGAAGAGAAACCCTAAGCCGTAACGGTAACTCTAACCCAAAGTCTAACCCCTAACACCAAAGCCTAACCCAAACCTGAACCCTAACTCTAACACTAACCCTAAACCTGATCATAAACCTAACCCTAACCATAAACCAAAACTAAGCATGACCAGAACCACAATGACTAACTGGGACCCTCGCCCAAACACTCACCCTAAAGTAAAACTCTAACCCCTAACACCTTACCATAACCGTAATCCTATACTTACCCAACCCTAGCCCTCAACCTAACCCTCAACCTAACCCTCACCCCAACCACAAAGCCTAACACGAAACGTGACCCTAACCCGGACCGTAACACTAAACTTAAGCCTAACCTAAAATCTTACCCTCATCCTAAAAGTAAACGGAACCCGTATACTTAACCCTAACACGAAACACAACCTTAACACTAACCTGAAAGCTAAACCAAACCTTAGCCATAACCCTAACACTAACCCTCACCCGATCTTAAACTCCACCCTATCCCTAACCTAAAGCTCACCCTAACTCTAAAGCTATCCCTACCCATATACCAAACCATAACCTTAACCTTGGCGCACCTGTGAAACTAAAACTAACCCTTACAATAATTCTGATCTTAACCCTCACCCTAAACCTAATCCTAATCTTAACCCTGACCATAACCCTAACCTAACCTTAACCCTAACTTGAAACCTACCATAAACTCAAACCTAACCCTAACAATAACTCGAACCCTAACCCTAAACCGAATCCTCACCTTTAACCAAAATTTCACCCTACCCATAACCCTAAACCTACCCTAACTTCATTCAAATCCTAACCCTAACCAAAACTAAAGCTAACCCTAAACCTAACTCTAACCCTAACCCTAACCCTAAACCTAACCCAAACCCTAACCCTGACCCTAACCTGAACCCAACCCCTAAAACTAACCCTAACCCTCACACTTAACATAAACTTCACTCCAACCCTAACCCTACAACTAAACATAATACGAAATCTCCCCCAACTCTGACCCTAACCCTAATCCTAACCATAAGCCTCACCCTAACTCTAAACTTAAACCGAACCCCGACCCTAACTCTATCTCTAACCCTAATCCTAACCTTAAAACTTACCCTACACACTCAGCTTAAATGGAAACCTAACACTAACCCCGACAGTAACATCTAAACCTACACCCTACCCTTAAGCTAACCTTATCTCTAACCTTAAACTAACCCTAAACCTAACCATGACTTAACCCTAAAACTTACCCTAACCCTAAAACTAATCTTAACCCTAAACCTCATCCTAACCTTAACCCTAAACCCTAACGTTAAGGCTAAGCTCAACCCTCACTCGACTTAAACTTCACCCTAACCCTAACCCTAAACCGAACCCTAAACCTAAAGCTAACCCTAAACCTGACCCTAACATTAATCTAAACAGCAAAACCTAACACTAACCCTAACACTAACCCTCAACCTAACCCTAACCTGATCCTAACCTTAACCCAAACACCTAACTCTAATATTTTCCCTAACCTTAATCTTAACCTTCACCCTAAACATAAGCCTAACTCTAAAACTAAACCTAACCCTAAACTATCCCTTCACTCTAGCCCTAAACCTAAACCTAACCCTAACTCTAACCCTCACACTTAACATAAACTTCACCCTAACCCTAAAACTAAACATAATACGAAATATCCCCCAACTCTGGGCCTAACCCTAATCCTAAGCATGAACCTAACCCTAACTCTAAACTGAAACCTAACCCTGACCCTAACTCTATCTCTAACCCTAAAACTTACCCTACACGCTCAGCTTAAATGGAAACCTAACACTAACCCTCACACTAACATCGAAACCTAAACCTACCCTTAACCGAATCTTGTCTCTGACCTTAACATAGCCCTAAACCTAACCAACACTTAACCCTAACACTTACCCGAACCCTAAAAGTGATCTTAACCCTAAACCTAATCCGAACCTTAAACCTAACCCTAACCCCTAAGGCTAAGGCTAAGCTCAACCCTCACCCTTAACTTCAACTTCACCCTAACCACAACCCTAAACCAAACCCTAACCCTAAAGCTACCCTAAACCTGACCCTAACATTAACACAAAAACCAAAACCTAACCCTAACATTAACCCTATACCTAACCCTAACCTGATCCTAACCTTAAGACAAACACCTAACTCTAATATTTACCCTAACACTAATGTTAACTTAACCTTCACTCTAAACCTAACTCTAAACTATCCCCTCACTCTAGCCCTACACCTAAACCTAACCCTAACCCTAACTCTAACCCTGACCCTAACCGTTAACACCGTAAAACATCAGCTTAACTGTAAACCTAACACTAACCCTCACACGAACCCTAACCCTTTCCCTAAACCTAACCCTATCTCTAATAATAACCCTAACACTGACCTGAACGTAACCCTTACTTATCTTTAAAGTTAACCCTAACCTTAACTCTACCCTAACCCTAACCCTAACCATAACTCTAAAGCTGACCCTAAACCTAACCCTAAACCCTAGCACTAACTCTAACTCTAAACCGAACCCTAACCCTAACCTAGCCCTACCCCTGACCGTAAACATAGCCTTAACCCTAACCTTACCCCTAACCTTACCCTGACCCTAAACCTAACCCTAACACTAATCTTAATCCTAACTCTAACCTTAACCCTAACCCTTACCCTAACCCTCACTATTAACTGAAAATTCACCCTAACCCTGCCTCTAACTCTAACCCAACCATAACACTTACCCTAAACCTTCACCTTAACTCTAAACCTAATGCTAACCCTCACCCTAAACCCGAACCGTATCTCCAACCCTAAACCTAACACTATCCCGAAACTTATCCCTAACCCTAACCCAAACACGAACAGTAACCCTAATCTAACACTAACCCGAACATTAACCCTAAACTTAAGCCTATCCTAACCATAAACCTAACCTCTAACACTAAGTAGAATCCTCACCGTAATCCTAACCCTTACCTTAACCCTCACCCTGAACCTAAATGTAACTCTAACCCTGAACCTAAACCTAACACTAACCCTAAAGATAACTCCTAACCCTAAGCCGAACTTTAAACCTAACCTTAACACTAACCTGAACACAAAATCAAACTCTAGCCCTAACCCTAAGAATAACCCTCACGCCATCCTAAACTTCATCCCACCCTAACCCTAACCTTAACCTTAAACCTAAACCTAACCCAAACCCTAACCTTAAACCAAACTCTAACCATAACGCTACTCCACCTGTAACCCCAAAACTAAGCCTTCCATTAGCCCTGAACCGAAGTCTAGACCTAATCCTAATCCTAACCGTACACCTAATCCGAACACTAACCCTAACTCTAACCTTGATCTTAAATAGAACACTAATTCGAATTCGAAACCTGAACCTAAACCGAAAACTTACGCTACACCTAACCCTAAGCCTAAACCTAACGCTAACTCCAAGCCTAAACATAACACTTACTCTAAACCCTCACCTTAACTGTAAAACTAACCATAACCCTCACCCTAACCCCTAACCATATCCCCCAACCCTAACCCTAATGCTCTCCCTAACCCTAACCCTAACACTGAAGAGAAACCCTAAGCCGTAACGGTAACTCTAACCCAAAGTCTAACCCCTAACACCAAAGCCTAACCCAAACCTGAACCCTAACTCTAACACTAACCCTAAACCTGATCATAAACCTAACCCTAACCATAAACCAAAACTAAGCATGACCAGAACCACAATGACTAACTGGGACCCTCGCCCAAACACTCACCCTAAAGTAAAACTCTAACCCCTAACACCTTACCATAACCGTAATCCTATACTTACCCAACCCTAACCCTCAACCTAACCCTCAACCTAACCCTCACCCCAACCACAAAGCCTAACACGAAACGTGACCCTAACCCGGACCGTAACACTAAACTTAAGCCTAACCTAAAATCTTACCCTCATCCTAAAAGTAAACAGAACCCGTAAACTTAACCCTAACACGAAACACAACCTTAACACTAACCTGAAAGCTAAACCAAACCTTAGCGATAACCCTCACCCGAACTTAAACTCCACCCTATCCCTAACCTAAAGCTCACCCTAACTCTAAAGCTATCCCTACCCATATACCAAACCATAACCTTAACCTTGGCGCACCTGTGAAACTAAAACTAACCCTTACAATAATTCTGATCTTAACCCTCACCCTAAACCTAATCCTAATCTTAATCCTGACCATAACCCTAACCTAACCTTAACCCTAACTTGAAACCTACCATAAACTCAAACCTAACCCTAACAATAACTCGAACCCTAACCCTAAACCGAATCCTCACCTTTAACCAAAATTTCACCCTACCCATAACCCTAAACCTACCCTAACTTCATTCAAATCCTAACCCTAACCAAAACTAAAGCTAACCCTAAACCTAACTCTAACCCTAACCCTAACCCTAAACCTAACCCAAACCCTAACCCTGACCCTAACCTGAACCCAACCCCTAAAACTAACCCTAACCCTCACACTTAACATAAACTTCACTCCAACCCTAACCCTACAACTAAACATAATACGAAATCTCCCCCAACTCTGACCCTAACCCTAATCCTAACCATAAGCCTCACCCTAACTCTAAACTTAAACCGAACCCCGACCCTAACTCTATCTCTAACCCTAATCCTAACCTTAAAACTTACCCTACACACTCAGCTTAAATGGAAACCTAACACTAACCCCCACAATAACATCTAAACCTAAACCCTACCCTTAAGCTAACCTTATCTCTAACCTTAAACTAACCCTAAACCTAACCATGACTTAACCCTAAAACTTACCCTAACCCTAAAACGAATCTTAACCCTAAACCTCATCCTAACCTTAACCCTAAACCCTAACGTTAAGGCTAAGCTCAACCCTCACTCGACTTAAACTTCACCCTAACCCTAACCCTAAACCGAACCCTAAACCTAAAGCTAACCCTAAACCTGACCCTAAATTAATCTAAACAGCAAAACCTAACACTAACCCTAACACTAACCCTAAACCTAACCCTAACCTGATCCTAACCTTAACCCAAACACCTAACTCTAATATTTACCCTAACCTTAATCTTAACCTTCACCCTAAACCTAAGCCTAACTCTAAAACTAAACCTAACCCTAAACTATCCCTTCACTCTAGCCCTAAACCTAAACCTAACCCTAACTCTAACCCTCACACTTAACATAAACTTCACCCTAACCCTAAAACTAAACATAATACGAAATATCCCCCAACTCTGGCCCTAACCCTAATCCTAAGCATGAACCTAACCCTAACTCTAAACTGAAACCTAACCCTGACCCTAACTCTATCTCTAACCCTAAAACTTACCCTACACGCTCAGCTTAAATGGAAACCTAACACTAACCCTCACACTAACATCTAAACCTAAACCTACCCTTAACCGAATCTTGTCTCTGACCTTGACATAGCCCTAAACCTAACCAACACTTAACCCTAACACTTACCCGAACCCTAAAAGTGATCTTAACCCTAAACCTAATCCAAACCTTAAACCTAACCCTAACCCCTAAGGCTAAGGCTAAGCTCAACCCTCACCCTTAACTTCAACTTCACCCTAACCACAACCCTAAACCAAACCCTAACCCTAAAGCTGCCCTAAACTGGACCCTAACCTTAACACAAAAACCAAAATCTAACCCTAACATTAACCCTATACCTAACCCTAACCTGATCCTAACCTTAAGACAAACACCTAACTCTAATATTTACCCTAACACTAATGTTAACTTAACCTTCACTCTAAACCTAACCCTAAACTATCCCCTCACTCTAGCCCTACACCTAAACCTAACCCTAACCCTAACTCTAACCCTGACCCTAACCGTTAACACCGTAAAACATCAGCTTAACTGTAAACCTAACACTAACCCTCACACGAACCCTAACCCTTTCCCTAAACCTAACCCTATCTCTAATAATAACCCTAACACTGACCTGAACGTAACCCTTACTTATCTTTAAAGTTAACCCTAACCTTAACTCTACCCTAACCCTAACCCTAACCATAACTCTAAAGCTGACCCTAAACCTAACCCTAAACCCTAGCACTAACTCTAACTCTAAACCGAACCCTAACCCTAACCTAGCCCTACCCCTGACCGTAAACATAGCCTTAACCCTAACCTTACCCCTAACCTTACCCTGACCCTAAACCTAACCCTAACACTAATCTTAATCCTAACTCTAACCTTAACCCTAACCCTTACCCTAACCCTCACTATTAACTGAAAATTCACCCTAACTCTGACTCTAACTCTAACCCTAACCATAACACTTACCCTAAACCTTCACCTTAACTCTAAACCTAATGCTAACCCTCACCCTAAACCCGAACCGTATCTCCCACCCTAAACCTAACACTATCCCGAAACTTATCCCTAACCCTAACCCAAACACGAACAGTAACCCTAATCTAACACTAACCCGAACATTAACCCTAAACTTAAGCCTATCCTAACCATAAACCTAACCTCTAACACTAAGTAGAATCCTCACCGTAATCCTAACCCTTACCTTAACCCTCACCCTGAACCTAAATGTAACTCTAACCCTGAACCTAAACCTAACACTAACCCTAAAGATAACTCCTAACCCTAACCCGAACTTTAAACCTAACCTTAACACTAACCTGAACACAAAATCAAACTCTAGCCCTAACCCTAAGAATAACCCTCACGCCATCCTAAACTTCATCCCACCCTAACCCTAACCTTAACCTTAAACCTAAACCTAACCCAAACCCTAACCTTAAACCAAACTCTAACCATAACGCTACTCCACCTGTAACCCTAAAACTAAGCCTTCCATTAGCCCTGAACCGAAGTCTAGACCTAATCCTAATCCTAACCGTACACCTAATCCGAACACTAACCCTAACTCTAACCTTGATCTTAAATAGAACACTAATTCGAATTCGAAACCTGAACCTAAACCGAAAACTTACGCTACACCTAACCCTAAGCCTAAACCTAACGCTAACTCCAAGCCTAAACATAACACTTACTCTAAACCCTCACCTTAACTGTAAAACTAACCATAACCCTCACCCTAACCCCTAACCATATCCCCCAACCCTAACCCTAATGCTCTCCCTAACCCTAACCCTAACACTGAAGAGAAACCCTAAGCCGTAACGGTAACTCTAACCCAAAGTCTAACCCCTAACACCAAAGCCTAACCCAAACCTGAACCCTAACTCTAACACTAACCCTAAACCTGATCATAAACCTAACCCTAACCATAAACCAAAACTAAGCATGACCAGAACCACAATGACTAACTGGGACCCTCGCCCAAACACTCACCCTAAAGTAAAACTCTAACCCCTAACACCTTACCATAACCGTAATCCTGTACTTACCCAACCCTAACCCTCAACCTAACCCTCACCCCAACCACAAAGCCTAACACGAAACGTGACCCTAACCCGGACCGTAACACTAAACTTAAGCCTAACCTAAAATCTTACCCTCATCCTAAAAGTAAACGGAACCCGTAAACTTAACCCTAACACGAAACACAACCTTAACACTAACCTGAAAGCTAAACCAAACCTTAGCCATAACCCTAACACTAACCCTCACCCGATCTTAAACTCCACCCTATCCCTAACCTAAAGCTCACCCTAACTCTAAAGCTATCCCTACCCATATACCAAACCATAACCTTAACCTTGGCGCACCTGTGAAACTAAAACTAACCCTTACAATAATTCTGATCTTAACCCTCACCCTAAACCTAATCCTAATCTTAACCCTGACCATAACCCTAACCTAACCTTAACCCTAACTTGAAATCTACCATAAACTCAAACCTAACCCTAACAATAACTCGAACCCTAACCCTAAACCGAATCCTCACCTTTAACCAAAATTTCACCCTACCCATAACCCTAAACCTACCCTAACTTCATTCAAATCCTAACCCTAACCAAAACTAAAGCTAACCCTAAACCTAACTCTAACCCTAACCCTAACCCTAAACCTAACCCAAACCCTAACCCTGACCCTAACCTGAACCCAACCCCTAAAACTAACCCTAACCCTCACACTTAACATAAACTTCACTCCAACCCTAACCCTACAACTAAACATAATACGAAATCTCCCCCAACTCTGACCCTAACCCTAATCCTAACCATAAGCCTCACCCTAACTCTAAACTTAAACCGAACCCCGACCCTAACTCTATCTCTAACCCTAATCCTAACCTTAAAACTTACCCTACACACTCAGCTTAAATGGAAACCTAACACTAACCCCGACAGTAACATCTAAACCTACACCCTACCCTTAAGCTAACCTTATCTCTAACCTTAAACTAACCCTAAACCTAACCATGACTTAACCCTAAAACTTACCCTAACCCTAAAACGAATCTTAACCCTAAACCTCATCCTAACCTTAACCCTAAACCCTAACGTTAAGGCTAAGCTCAACCCTCACTCGACTTAAACTTCACCCTAACCCTAACCCTAAACCGAACCCTAAACCTAAAGCTAACCCTAAACCTGACCCTAACATTAATCTAAACAGCAAAACCTAACACTAACCCTAACACTAACCCTCAACCTAACCCTAACCTGATCCTAACCTTAACCCAAACACCTAACTCTAATATTTTCCCTAACCTTAATCTTAACCTTCACCCTATACCTAAGCCTAACTCTAAAACTAAACCTAACCCTAAACTATCCCTTCACTCTAGCCCTAAACCTAAACCTAACCCTAACTCTAACCCTCACACTTAACATAAACTTCACCCTAACCCTAAAACTAAACATAATACGAAATATCCCCCAACTCTGGCCCTAACCCTAATCCTAAGCATGAACCTAACCCTAACTCTAAACTGAAACCTAACCCTGACCCTAACTCTATCTCTAACCCTAAAACTTACCCTACACGCTCAGCTTAAATGGAAACCTAACACTAACCCTCACACTAACATCTAAACCTAAACCTACCCTTAACCGAATCTTGTCTCTGACCTTAACATAGCCCTAAACCTAACCAACACTTAACCCTAACACTTACCCTAACCCTAAAAGTGATCTTAACCCTAAACCTAATCCGAACCTTAAACCTAACCCTAACCCCTAAGGCTAAGGCTAAGCTCAACCCTCACCCTTAACTTCAACTTCACCCTAACCACAACCCTAAACCAAACCCAACCCTAAAGCTGCCCTAAACTGGACCCTAACCTTAACACAAAAACCAAAACCTAACCCTAACATTAACCCTATACCTAACCCTAACCTGATCCTAACCTTAAGACAAACACCTAACTCTAATATTTACCCTAACACTAATGTTAACTTAACCTTCACTCTAAACCTAACCCTAAACTATCCCCTCACTCTAGCCCTACACCTAAACCTAACCCTAACCCTAACTCTAACCCTGACCCTAACCATTAACACCGTAAAACATCAGCTTAACTGTAAACCTAACACTAACCCTCACACGAACCCTAACCCTTTCCCTAAACCTAACCCTATCTCTAATAATAACCCTAACACTGACCTGAACGTAACCCTTACTTATCTTTAAAGTTAACCCTAACCTTAACTCTACCCTAACCCTAACCCTAACCCTAACTCTAAAGCTGACCCTAAACCTAACCCTAAACCCTAGCACTAACTCTAACTCTAAACCGAACCCTAACCCTAACCTAGCCCTACCCCTGACCGTAAACATAGCCTTAACCCTAACCTTACCCCTAACCTTACCCTGACCCTAAACCTAACCCTAACACTAATCTTAATCCTAACTCTAACCTTAACCCTAACCCTTACCCTAACCCTCACTATTAACTGAAAATTCACCCTAACTCTGACTCTAACTCTAACCCTAACCATAACACTTACCCTAAACCTTCACCTTAACTCTAAACCTAATGCTAACCCTCACCCTAAACCCGAACCGTATCTCCCACCCTAAACCTAACACTATCCCGAAACTTATCCCTAACCCTAACCCAAACACGAACAGTAACCCTAATCTAACACTAACCCGAACATTAACCCTAAACTTAAGCCTATCCTAACCATAAACCTAACCTCTAACACTAAGTAGAATCCTCACCGTAATCCTAACCCTTACCTTAACCCTCACCCTGAACCTAAATGTAACTCTAACCCTGAACCTAAACCTAACACTAACCCTAAAGATAACTCCTAACCCTAACCCGAACTTTAAACCTAACCTTAACACTAACCTGAACACAAAATCAAACTCTAGCCCTAACCCTAAGAATAACCCTCACGCCATCCTAAACTTCATCCCACCCTAACCCTAACCTTAACCTTAAACCTAAACCTAACCCAAACCCTAACCTTAAACCAAACTCTAACCATAACGCTACTCCACCTGTAACCCTAAAACTAAGCCTTCCATTAGCCCTGAACCGAAGTCTAGACCTAATCCTAATCCTAACCGTACACCTAATCCGAACACTAACCCTAACTCTAACCTTGATCTTAAATAGAACACTAATTCGAATTCGAAACCTGAACCTAAACCGAAAACTTACGCTACACCTAACCCTAAGCCTAAACCTAACGCTAACTCCAAGCCTAAACATAACACTTACTCTAAACCCTCACCTTAACTGTAAAACTAACCATAACCCTCACCCTAACCCCTAACCATATCCCCCAACCCTAACCCTAATGCTCTCCCTAACCCTAACCCTAACACTGAAGAGAAACCCTAAGCAGTAACGGTAACTCTAACCCAAAGTCTAACCCCTAACACCAAAGCCTAACCCAAACCTGAACCCTAACTCTAACACTAACCCTAAACCTGATCATAAACCTAACCCTAACCATAAACCAAAACTAAGCATGACCAGAACCACAATGACTAACTGGGACCCTCGCCCAAACACTCACCCTAAAGTAAAACTCTAACCCCTAACACCTTACCATAACCGTAATCCTATACTTACCCAACCCTAGCCCTCAACCTAACCCTCAACCTAACCCTCACCCCAACCACAAAGCCTAACACGAAACGTGACCCTAACCCGGACCGTAACACTAAACTTAAGCCTAACCTAAAATCTTACCCTCATCCTAAAAGTAAACGGAACCCGTAAACTTAACCCTAACACGAAACACAACCTGAACACTAACCTGAAAGCTAAACCAAACCTTAGCCATAACCCTCACCCGAACTTAAACTCCACCCTATCCCTAACCTAAAGCTCACCCTAACTCTAAAGCTATCCCTACCCATATACCAAACCATAACCTTAACCTTGGCGCACCTGTGAAACTAAAACTAACCCTTACAATAATTCTGATCTTAACCCTCACCCTAAACCTAATCCTAATCTTAACCCTGACCATAACCCTAACCTAACCTTAACCCTAACTTGAAATCTACCATAAACTCAAACCTAACCCTAACAATAACTCGAACCCTAACCCTAAACCGAATCCTCACCTTTAACCAAAATTTCACCCTACCCATAACCCTAAACCTACCCTAACTTCATTCAAATCCTAACCCTAACCAAAACTAAAGCTAACCCTAAACCTAACTCTAACCCTAACCCTAACCCTAAACCTAACCCAAACCCTAACCCTGACCCTAACCTGAACCCAACCCCTAAAACTAACCCTAACCCTCACACTTAACATAAACTTCACTCCAACCCTAACCCTACAACTAAACATAATACGAAATCTCCCCCAACTCTGACCCTAACCCTAATCCTAACCATAAGCCTCACCCTAACTCTAAACTTAAACCGAACCCCGACCCTAACTCTATCTCTAACCCTAATCCTAACCTTAAAACTTACCCTACACACTCAGCTTAAATGGAAACCTAACACTAACCCCGACAGTAACATCTAAACCTACACCCTACCCTTAAGCTAACCTTATCTCTAACCTTAAACTAACCCTAAACCTAACCATGACTTAACCCTAAAACTTACCCTAACCCTAAAACGAATCTTAACCCTAAACCTCATCCTAACCTTAACCCTAAACCCTAACGTTAAGGCTAAGCTCAACCCTCACTCGACTTAAACTTCACCCTAACCCTAACCCTAAACCGAACCCTAAACCTAAAGCTAACCCTAAACCTGACCCTAACATTAATCTAAACAGCAAAACCTAACACTAACCCTAACACTAACCCTCAACCTAACCCTAACCTGATCCTAACCTTAACCCAAACACCTAACTCTAATATTTTCCCTAACCTTAATCTTAACCTTCACCCTATACCTAAGCCTAACTCTAAAACTAAACCTAACCCTAAACTATCCCTTCACTCTAGCCCTAAACCTAAACCTAACCCTAACTCTAACCCTCACACTTAACATAAACTTCACCCTAACCCTAAAACTAAACATAATACGAAATATCCCCCAACTCTGGCCCTAACCCTAATCCTAAGCATGAACCTAACCCTAACTCTAAACTGAAACCTAACCCTGACCCTAACTCTATCTCTAACCCTAAAACTTACCCTACACGCTCAGCTTAAATGGAAACCTAACACTAACCCTCACACTAACATCTAAACCTAAACCTACCCTTAACCGAATCTTGTCTCTGACCTTAACATAGCCCTAAACCTAACCAACACTTAACCCTAACACTTACCCTAACCCTAAAAGTGATCTTAACCCTAAACCTAATCCGAACCTTAAACCTAACCCTAACCCCTAAGGCTAAGGCTAAGCTCAACCCTCACCCTTAACTTCAACTTCACCCTAACCACAACCCTAAACCAAACCCAACCCTAAAGCTGCCCTAAACTGGACCCTAACCTTAACACAAAAACCAAAACCTAACCCTAACATTAACCCTATACCTAACCCTAACCTGATCCTAACCTTAAGACAAACACCTAACTCTAATATTTACCCTAACACTAATGTTAACTTAACCTTCACTCTAAACCTAACCCTAAACTATCCCCTCACTCTAGCCCTACACCTAAACCTAACCCTAACCCTAACTCTAACCCTGACCCTAACCATTAACACCGTAAAACATCAGCTTAACTGTAAACCTAACACTAACCCTCACACGAACCCTAACCCTTTCCCTAAACCTAACCCTATCTCTAATAATAACCCTAACACTGACCTGAACGTAACCCTTACTTATCTTTAAAGTTAACCCTAACCTTAACTCTACCCTAACCCTAACCCTAACCCTAACTCTAAAGCTGACCCTAAACCTAACCCTAAACCCTAGCACTAACTCTAACTCTAAACCGAACCCTAACCCTAACCTAGCCCTACCCCTGACCGTAAACATAGCCTTAACCCTAACCTTACCCCTAACCTTACCCTGACCCTAAACCTAACCCTAACACTAATCTTAATCCTAACTCTAACCTTAACCCTAACCCTTACCCTAACCCTCACTATTAACTGAAAATTCACCCTAACTCTGACTCTAACTCTAACCCTAACCATAACACTTACCCTAAACCTTCACCTTAACTCTAAACCTAATGCTAACCCTCACCCTAAACCCGAACCGTATCTCCCACCCTAAACCTAACACTATCCCGAAACTTATCCCTAACCCTAACCCAAACACGAACAGTAACCCTAATCTAACACTAACCCGAACATTAACCCTAAACTTAAGCCTATCCTAACCATAAACCTAACCTCTAACACTAAGTAGAATCCTCACCGTAATCCTAACCCTTACCTTAACCCTCACCCTGAACCTAAATGTAACTCTAACCCTGAACCTAAACCTAACACTAACCCTAAAGATAACTCCTAACCCTAACCCGAACTTTAAACCTAACCTTAACACTAACCTGAACACAAAATCAAACTCTAGCCCTAACCCTAAGAATAACCCTCACGCCATCCTAAACTTCATCCCACCCTAACCCTAACCTTAACCTTAAACCTAAACCTAACCCAAACCCTAACCTTAAACCAAACTCTAACCATAACGCTACTCCACCTGTAACCCTAAAACTAAGCCTTCCATTAGCCCTGAACCGAAGTCTAGACCTAATCCTAATCCTAACCGTACACCTAATCCGAACACTAACCCTAACTCTAACCTTGATCTTAAATAGAACACTAATTCGAATTCGAAACCTGAACCTAAACCGAAAACTTACGCTACACCTAACCCTAAGCCTAAACCTAACGCTAACTCCAAGCCTAAACATAACACTTACTCTAAACCCTCACCTTAACTGTAAAACTAACCATAACCCTCACCCTAACCCCTAACCATATCCCCCAACCCTAACCCTAATGCTCTCCCTAACCCTAACCCTAACACTGAAGAGAAACCCTAAGCAGTAACGGTAACTCTAACCCAAAGTCTAACCCCTAACACCAAAGCCTAACCCAAACCTGAACCCTAACTCTAACACTAACCCTAAACCTGATCATAAACCTAACCCTAACCATAAACCAAAACTAAGCATGACCAGAACCACAATGACTAACTGGGACCCTCGCCCAAACACTCACCCTAAAGTAAAACTCTAACCCCTAACACCTTACCATAACCGTAATCCTATACTTACCCAACCCTAGCCCTCAACCTAACCCTCAACCTAACCCTCACCCCAACCACAAAGCCTAACACGAAACGTGACCCTAACCCGGACCGTAACACTAAACTTAAGCCTAACCTAAAATCTTACCCTCATCCTAAAAGTAAACGGAACCCGTAAACTTAACCCTAACACGAAACACAACCTGAACACTAACCTGAAAGCTAAACCAAACCTTAGCCATAACCCTCACCCGAACTTAAACTCCACCCTATCCCTAACCTAAAGCTCACCCTAACTCTAAAGCTATCCCTACCCATATACCAAACCATAACCTTAACCTTGGCGCACCTGTGAAACTAAAACTAACCCTTACAATAATTCTGATCTTAACCCTCACCCTAAACCTAATCCTAATCTTAACCCTGACCATAACCCTAACCTAACCTTAACCCTAACTTGAAACCTACCATAAACTCAAACCTAACCCTAACAATAACTCGAACCCTAACCCTAAACCGAATCCTCACCTTTAACCAAAATTTCACCCTACCCATAACCCTAAACCTACCCTAACTTCATTCAAATCCTAACCCTAACCAAAACTAAAGCTAACCCTAAACCTAACTCTAACCCTAACCCTAACCCTAAACCTAACCCAAACCCTAACCCTGACCCTAACCTGAACCCAACCCCTAAAACTAACCCTAACCCTCACACTTAACATAAACTTCACTCCAACCCTAACCCTACAACTAAACATAATACGAAATCTCCCCCAACTCTGACCCTAACCCTAATCCTAACCATAAGCCTCACCCTAACTCTAAACTTAAACCGAACCCCGACCCTAACTCTATCTCTAACCCTAATCCTAACCTTAAAACTTACCCTACACACTCAGCTTAAATGGAAACCTAACACTAACCCCGACAGTAACATCTAAACCTACACCCTACCCTTAAGCTAACCTTATCTCTAACCTTAAACTAACCCTAAACCTAACCATGACTTAACCCTAAAACTTACCCTAACCCTAAAACGAATCTTAACCCTAAACCTCATCCTAACCTTAACCCTAAACCCTAACGTTAAGGCTAAGCTCAACCCTCACTCGACTTAAACTTCACCCTAACCCTAACCCTAAACCGAACCCTAAACCTAAAGCTAACCCTAAACCTGACCCTAACATTAATCTAAACAGCAAAACCTAACACTAACCCTAACACTAACCCTCAACCTAACCCTAACCTGATCCTAACCTTAACCCAAACACCTAACTCTAATATTTTCCCTAACCTTAATCTTAACCTTCACCCTATACCTAAGCCTAACTCTAAAACTAAACCTAACCCTAAACTATCCCTTCACTCTAGCCCTAAACCTAAACCTAACCCTAACTCTAACCCTCACACTTAACATAAACTTCACCCTAACCCTAAAACTAAACATAATACGAAATATCCCCCAACTCTGGCCCTAACCCTAATCCTAAGCATGAACCTAACCCTAACTCTAAACTGAAACCTAACCCTGACCCTAACTCTATCTCTAACCCTAAAACTTACCCTACACGCTCAGCTTAAATGGAAACCTAACACTAACCCTCACACTAACATCTAAACCTAAACCTACCCTTAACCGAATCTTGTCTCTGACCTTAACATAGCCCTAAACCTAACCAACACTTAACCCTAACACTTACCCTAACCCTAAAAGTGATCTTAACCCTAAACCTAATCCGAACCTTAAACCTAACCCTAACCCCTAAGGCTAAGGCTAAGCTCAACCCTCACCCTTAACTTCAACTTCACCCTAACCACAACCCTAAACCAAACCCAACCCTAAAGCTGCCCTAAACTGGACCCTAACCTTAACACAAAAACCAAAACCTAACCCTAACATTAACCCTATACCTAACCCTAACCTGATCCTAACCTTAAGACAAACACCTAACTCTAATATTTACCCTAACACTAATGTTAACTTAACCTTCACTCTAAACCTAACCCTAAACTATCCCCTCACTCTAGCCCTACACCTAAACCTAACCCTAACCCTAACTCTAACCCTGACCCTAACCGTTAACACCGTAAAACATCAGCTTAACTGTAAACCTAACACTAACCCTCACACGAACCCTAACCCTTTCCCTAAACCTAACCCTATCTCTAATAATAACCCTAACACTGACCTGAACGTAACCCTTACTTATCTTTAAAGTTAACCCTAACCTTAACTCTACCCTAACCCTAACCCTAACCATAACTCTAAAGCTGACCCTAAACCTAACCCTAAACCCTAGCACTAACTCTAACTCTAAACCGAACCCTAACCCTAACCTAGCCCTACCCCTGACCGTAAACATAGCCTTAACCCTAACCTTACCCCTAACCTTACCCTGACCCTAAACCTAACCCTAACACTAATCTTAATCCTAACTCTAACCTTAACCCTAACCCTTACCCTAACCCTCACTATTAACTGAAAATTCACCCTAACTCTGACTCTAACTCTAACCCTAACCATAACACTTACCCTAAACCTTCACCTTAACTCTAAACCTAATGCTAACCCTCACCCTAAACCCGAACCGTATCTCCCACCCTAAACCTAACACTATCCCGAAACTTATCCCTAACCCTAACCCAAACACGAACAGTAACCCTAATCTAACACTAACCCGAACATTAACCCTAAACTTAAGCCTATCCTAACCATAAACCTAACCTCTAACACTAAGTAGAATCCTCACCGTAATCCTAACCCTTACCTTAACCCTCACCCTGAACCTAAATGTAACTCTAACCCTGAACCTAAACCTAACACTAACCCTAAAGATAACTCCTAACCCTAACCCGAACTTTAAACCTAACCTTAACACTAACCTGAACACAAAATCAAACTCTAGCCCTAACCCTAAGAATAACCCTCACGCCATCCTAAACTTCATCCCACCCTAACCCTAACCTTAACCTTAAACCTAAACCTAACCCAAACCCTAACCTTAAACCAAACTCTAACCATAACGCTACTCCACCTGTAACCCTAAAACTAAGCCTTCCATTAGCCCTGAACCGAAGTCTAGACCTAATCCTAATCCTAACCGTACACCTAATCCGAACACTAACCCTAACTCTAACCTTGATCTTAAATAGAACACTAATTCGAATTCGAAACCTGAACCTAAACCGAAAACTTACGCTACACCTAACCCTAAGCCTAAACCTAACGCTAACTCCAAGCCTAAACATAACACTTACTCTAAACCCTCACCTTAACTGTAAAACTAACCATAACCCTCACCCTAACCCCTAACCATATCCCCCAACCCTAACCCTAATGCTCTCCCTAACCCTAACCCTAACACTGAAGAGAAACCCTAAGCCGTAACGGTAACTCTAACCCAAAGTCTAACCCCTAACACCAAAGCCTAACCCAAACCTGAACCCTAACTCTAACACTAACCCTAAACCTGATCATAAACCTAACCCTAACCATAAACCAAAACTAAGCATGACCAGAACCACAATGACTAACTGGGACCCTCGCCCAAACACTCACCCTAAAGTAAAACTCTAACCCCTAACACCTTACCATAACCGTAATCCTATACTTACCCAACCCTAGCCCTCAACCTAACCCTCAACCTAACCCTCACCCCAACCACAAAGCCTAACACGAAACGTGACCCTAACCCGGACCGTAACACTAAACTTAAGCCTAACCTAAAATCTTACCCTCATCCTAAAAGTAAACGGAACCCGTAAACTTAACCCTAACACGAAACACAACCTTAACACTAACCTGAAAGCTAAACCAAACCTTAGCCATAACCCTAACACTAACCCTCACCCGATCTTAAACTCCACCCTATCCCTAACCTAAAGCTCACCCTAACTCTAAAGCTATCCCTACCCATATACCAAACCATAACCTTAACCTTGGCGCACCTGTGAAACTAAAACTAACCCTTACAATAATTCTGATCTTAACCCTCACCCTAAACCTAATCCTAATCTTAACCCTGACCATAACCCTAACCTAACCTTAACCCTAACTTGAAACCTACCATAAACTCAAACCTAACCCTAACAATAACTCGAACCCTAACCCTAAACCGAATCCTCACCTTTAACCAAAATTTCACCCTACCCATAACCCTAAACCTACCCTAACTTCATTCAAATCCTAACCCTAACCAAAACTAAAGCTAACCCTAAACCTAACTCTAACCCTAACCCTAACCCTAAACCTAACCCAAACCCTAACCCTGACCCTAACCTGAACCCAACCCCTAAAACTAACCCTAACCCTCACACTTAACATAAACTTCACTCCAACCCTAACCCTACAACTAAACATAATACGAAATCTCCCCCAACTCTGACCCTAACCCTAATCCTAACCATAAGCCTCACCCTAACTCTAAACTTAAACCGAACCCCGACCCTAACTCTATCTCTAACCCTAATCCTAACCTTAAAACTTACCCTACACACTCAGCTTAAATGGAAACCTAACACTAACCCCGACAGTAACATCTAAACCTACACCCTACCCTTAAGCTAACCTTATCTCTAACCTTAAACTAACCCTAAACCTAACCATGACTTAACCCTAAAACTTACCCTAACCCTAAAACTAATCTTAACCCTAAACCTCATCCTAACCTTAACCCTAAACCCTAACGTTAAGGCTAAGCTCAACCCTCACTCGACTTAAACTTCACCCTAACCCTAACCCTAAACCGAACCCTAAACCTAAAGCTAACCCTAAACCTGACCCTAACATTAATCTAAACAGCAAAACCTAACACTAACCCTAACACTAACCCTCAACCTAACCCTAACCTGATCCTAACCTTAACCCAAACACCTAACTCTAATATTTTCCCTAACCTTAATCTTAACCTTCACCCTATACCTAAGCCTAACTCTAAAACTAAACCTAACCCTAAACTATCCCTTCACTCTAGCCCTAAACCTAAACCTAACCCTAACTCTAACCCTCACACTTAACATAAACTTCACCCTAACCCTAAAACTAAACATAATACGAAATATCCCCCAACTCTGGCCCTAACCCTAATCCTAAGCATGAACCTAACCCTAACTCTAAACTGAAACCTAACCCTGACCCTAACTCTATCTCTAACCCTAAAACTTACCCTACACGCTCAGCTTAAATGGAAACCTAACACTAACCCTCACACTAACATCTAAACCTAAACCTACCCTTAACCGAATCTTGTCTCTGACCTTAACATAGCCCTAAACCTAACCAACACTTAACCCTAACACTTACCCTAACCCTAAAAGTGATCTTAACCCTAAACCTAATCCGAACCTTAAACCTAACCCTAACCCCTAAGGCTAAGGCTAAGCTCAACCCTCACCCTTAACTTCAACTTCACCCTAACCACAACCCTAAACCAAACCCAACCCTAAAGCTGCCCTAAACTGGACCCTAACCTTAACACAAAAACCAAAACCTAACCCTAACATTAACCCTATACCTAACCCTAACCTGATCCTAACCTTAAGACAAACACCTAACTCTAATATTTACCCTAACACTAATGTTAACTTAACCTTCACTCTAAACCTAACCCTAAACTATCCCCTCACTCTAGCCCTACACCTAAACCTAACCCTAACCCTAACTCTAACCCTGACCCTAACCGTTAACACCGTAAAACATCAGCTTAACTGTAAACCTAACACTAACCCTCACACGAACCCTAACCCTTTCCCTAAACCTAACCCTATCTCTAATAATAACCCTAACACTGACCTGAACGTAACCCTTACTTATCTTTAAAGTTAACCCTAACCTTAACTCTACCCTAACCCTAACCCTAACCATAACTCTAAAGCTGACCCTAAACCTAACCCTAAACCCTAGCACTAACTCTAACTCTAAACCGAACCCTAACCCTAACCTAGCCCTACCCCTGACCGTAAACATAGCCTTAACCCTAACCTTACCCCTAACCTTACCCTGACCCTAAACCTAACCCTAACACTAATCTTAATCCTAACTCTAACCTTAACCCTAACCCTTACCCTAACCCTCACTATTAACTGAAAATTCACCCTAACTCTGACTCTAACTCTAACCCTAACCATAACACTTACCCTAAACCTTCACCTTAACTCTAAACCTAATGCTAACCCTCACCCTAAACCCGAACCGTATCTCCCACCCTAAACCTAACACTATCCCGAAACTTATCCCTAACCCTAACCCAAACACGAACAGTAACCCTAATCTAACACTAACCCGAACATTAACCCTAAACTTAAGCCTATCCTAACCATAAACCTAACCTCTAACACTAAGTAGAATCCTCACCGTAATCCTAACCCTTACCTTAACCCTCACCCTGAACCTAAATGTAACTCTAACCCTGAACCTAAACCTAACACTAACCCTAAAGATAACTCCTAACCCTAACCCGAACTTTAAACCTAACCTTAACACTAACCTGAACACAAAATCAAACTCTAGCCCTAACCCTAAGAATAACCCTCACGCCATCCTAAACTTCATCCCACCCTAACCCTAACCTTAACCTTAAACCTAAACCTAACCCAAACCCTAACCTTAAACCAAACTCTAACCATAACGCTACTCCACCTGTAACCCTAAAACTAAGCCTTCCATTAGCCCTGAACCGAAGTCTAGACCTAATCCTAATCCTAACCGTACACCTAATCCGAACACTAACCCTAACTCTAACCTTGATCTTAAATAGAACACTAATTCGAATTCGAAACCTGAACCTAAACCGAAAACTTACGCTACACCTAACCCTAAGCCTAAACCTAACGCTAACTCCAAGCCTAAACATAACACTTACTCTAAACCCTCACCTTAACTGTAAAACTAACCATAACCCTCACCCTAACCCCTAACCATATCCCCCAACCCTAACCCTAATGCTCTCCCTAACCCTAACCCTAACACTGAAGAGAAACCCTAAGCCGTAACGGTAACTCTAACCCAAAGTCTAACCCCTAACACCAAAGCCTAACCCAAACCTGAACCCTAACTCTAACACTAACCCTAAACCTGATCATAAACCTAACCCTAACCATAAACCAAAACTAAGCATGACCAGAACCACAATGACTAACTGGGACCCTCGCCCAAACACTCACCCTAAAGTAAAACTCTAACCCCTAACACCTTACCATAACCGTAATCCTGTACTTACCCAACCCTAACCCTCAACCTAACCCTCACCCCAACCACAAAGCCTAACACGAAACGTGACCCTAACCCGGACCGTAACACTAAACTTAAGCCTAACCTAAAATCTTACCCTCATCCTAAAAGTAAACGGAACCCGTAAACTTAACCCTAACACGAAACACAACCTTAACACTAACCTGAAAGCTAAACCAAACCTTAGCCATAACCCTAACACTAACCCTCACCCGATCTTAAACTCCACCCTATCCCTAACCTAAAGCTCACCCTAACTCTAAAGCTATCCCTACCCATATACCAAACCATAACCTTAACCTTGGCGCACCTGTGAAACTAAAACTAACCCTTACAATAATTCTGATCTTAACCCTCACCCTAAACCTAATCCTAATCTTAACCCTGACCATAACCCTAACCTAACCTTAACCCTAACTTGAAATCTACCATAAACTCAAACCTAACCCTAACAATAACTCGAACCCTAACCCTAAACCGAATCCTCACCTTTAACCAAAATTTCACCCTACCCATAACCCTAAACCTACCCTAACTTCATTCAAATCCTAACCCTAACCAAAACTAAAGCTAACCCTAAACCTAACTCTAACCCTAACCCTAACCCTAAACCTAACCCAAACCCTAACCCTGACCCTAACCTGAACCCAACCCCTAAAACTAACCCTAACCCTCACACTTAACATAAACTTCACTCCAACCCTAACCCTACAACTAAACATAATACGAAATCTCCCCCAACTCTGACCCTAACCCTAATCCTAACCATAAGCCTCACCCTAACTCTAAACTTAAACCGAACCCCGACCCTAACTCTATCTCTAACCCTAATCCTAACCTTAAAACTTACCCTACACACTCAGCTTAAATGGAAACCTAACACTAACCCCGACAGTAACATCTAAACCTACACCCTACCCTTAAGCTAACCTTATCTCTAACCTTAAACTAACCCTAAACCTAACCATGACTTAACCCTAAAACTTACCCTAACCCTAAAACGAATCTTAACCCTAAACCTCATCCTAACCTTAACCCTAAACCCTAACGTTAAGGCTAAGCTCAACCCTCACTCGACTTAAACTTCACCCTAACCCTAACCCTAAACCGAACCCTAAACCTAAAGCTAACCCTAAACCTGACCCTAACATTAATCTAAACAGCAAAACCTAACACTAACCCTAACACTAACCCTCAACCTAACCCTAACCTGATCCTAACCTTAACCCAAACACCTAACTCTAATATTTTCCCTAACCTTAATCTTAACCTTCACCCTATACCTAAGCCTAACTCTAAAACTAAACCTAACCCTAAACTATCCCTTCACTCTAGCCCTAAACCTAAACCTAACCCTAACTCTAACCCTCACACTTAACATAAACTTCACCCTAACCCTAAAACTAAACATAATACGAAATATCCCCCAACTCTGGCCCTAACCCTAATCCTAAGCATGAACCTAACCCTAACTCTAAACTGAAACCTAACCCTGACCCTAACTCTATCTCTAACCCTAAAACTTACCCTACACGCTCAGCTTAAATGGAAACCTAACACTAACCCTCACACTAACATCTAAACCTAAACCTACCCTTAACCGAATCTTGTCTCTGACCTTAACATAGCCCTAAACCTAACCAACACTTAACCCTAACACTTACCCTAACCCTAAAAGTGATCTTAACCCTAAACCTAATCCGAACCTTAAACCTAACCCTAACCCCTAAGGCTAAGGCTAAGCTCAACCCTCACCCTTAACTTCAACTTCACCCTAACCACAACCCTAAACCAAACCCAACCCTAAAGCTGCCCTAAACTGGACCCTAACCTTAACACAAAAACCAAAACCTAACCCTAACATTAACCCTATACCTAACCCTAACCTGATCCTAACCTTAAGACAAACACCTAACTCTAATATTTACCCTAACACTAATGTTAACTTAACCTTCACTCTAAACCTAACCCTAAACTATCCCCTCACTCTAGCCCTACACCTAAACCTAACCCTAACCCTAACTCTAACCCTGACCCTAACCGTTAACACCGTAAAACATCAGCTTAACTGTAAACCTAACACTAACCCTCACACGAACCCTAACCCTTTCCCTAAACCTAACCCTATCTCTAATAATAACCCTAACACTGACCTGAACGTAACCCTTACTTATCTTTAAAGTTAACCCTAACCTTAACTCTACCCTAACCCTAACCCTAACCCTAACTCTAAAGCTGACCCTAAACCTAACCCTAAACCCTAGCACTAACTCTAACTCTAAACCGAACCCTAACCCTAACCTAGCCCTACCCCTGACCGTAAACATAGCCTTAACCCTAACCTTACCCCTAACCTTACCCTGACCCTAAACCTAACCCTAACACTAATCTTAATCCTAACTCTAACCTTAACCCTAACCCTTACCCTAACCCTCACTATTAACTGAAAATTCACCCTAACTCTGACTCTAACTCTAACCCTAACCATAACACTTACCCTAAACCTTCACCTTAACTCTAAACCTAATGCTAACCCTCACCCTAAACCCGAACCGTATCTCCCACCCTAAACCTAACACTATCCCGAAACTTATCCCTAACCCTAACCCAAACACGAACAGTAACCCTAATCTAACACTAACCCGAACATTAACCCTAAACTTAAGCCTATCCTAACCATAAACCTAACCTCTAACACTAAGTAGAATCCTCACCGTAATCCTAACCCTTACCTTAACCCTCACCCTGAACCTAAATGTAACTCTAACCCTGAACCTAAACCTAACACTAACCCTAAAGATAACTCCTAACCCTAACCCGAACTTTAAACCTAACCTTAACACTAACCTGAACACAAAATCAAACTCTAGCCCTAACCCTAAGAATAACCCTCACGCCATCCTAAACTTCATCCCACCCTAACCCTAACCTTAACCTTAAACCTAAACCTAACCCAAACCCTAACCTTAAACCAAACTCTAACCATAACGCTACTCCACCTGTAACCCTAAAACTAAGCCTTCCATTAGCCCTGAACCGAAGTCTAGACCTAATCCTAATCCTAACCGTACACCTAATCCGAACACTAACCCTAACTCTAACCTTGATCTTAAATAGAACACTAATTCGAATTCGAAACCTGAACCTAAACCGAAAACTTACGCTACACCTAACCCTAAGCCTAAACCTAACGCTAACTCCAAGCCTAAACATAACACTTACTCTAAACCCTCACCTTAACTGTAAAACTAACCATAACCCTCACCCTAACCCCTAACCATATCCCCCAACCCTAACCCTAATGCTCTCCCTAACCCTAACCCTAACACTGAAGAGAAACCCTAAGCAGTAACGGTAACTCTAACCCAAAGTCTAACCCCTAACACCAAAGCCTAACCCAAACCTGAACCCTAACTCTAACACTAACCCTAAACCTGATCATAAACCTAACCCTAACCATAAACCAAAACTAAGCATGACCAGAACCACAATGACTAACTGGGACCCTCGCCCAAACACTCACCCTAAAGTAAAACTCTAACCCCTAACACCTTACCATAACCGTAATCCTGTACTTACCCAACCCTAACCCTCAACCTAACCCTCACCCCAACCACAAAGCCTAACACGAAACGTGACCCTAACCCGGACCGTAACACTAAACTTAAGCCTAACCTAAAATCTTACCCTCATCCTAAAAGTAAACGGAACCCGTAAACTTAACCCTAACACGAAACACAACCTTAACACTAACCTGAAAGCTAAACCAAACCTTAGCCATAACCCTAACACTAACCCTCACCCGATCTTAAACTCCACCCTATCCCTAACCTAAAGCTCACCCTAACTCTAAAGCTATCCCTACCCATATACCAAACCATAACCTTAACCTTGGCGCACCTGTGAAACTAAAACTAACCCTTACAATAATTCTGATCTTAACCCTCACCCTAAACCTAATCCTAATCTTAACCCTGACCATAACCCTAACCTAACCTTAACCCTAACTTGAAATCTACCATAAACTCAAACCTAACCCTAACAATAACTCGAACCCTAACCCTAAACCGAATCCTCACCTTTAACCAAAATTTCACCCTACCCATAACCCTAAACCTACCCTAACTTCATTCAAATCCTAACCCTAACCAAAACTAAAGCTAACCCTAAACCTAACTCTAACCCTAACCCTAACCCTAAACCTAACCCAAACCCTAACCCTGACCCTAACCTGAACCCAACCCCTAAAACTAACCCTAACCCTCACACTTAACATAAACTTCACTCCAACCCTAACCCTACAACTAAACATAATACGAAATCTCCCCCAACTCTGACCCTAACCCTAATCCTAACCATAAGCCTCACCCTAACTCTAAACTTAAACCGAACCCCGACCCTAACTCTATCTCTAACCCTAATCCTAACCTTAAAACTTACCCTACACACTCAGCTTAAATGGAAACCTAACACTAACCCCGACAGTAACATCTAAACCTAAACCCTACCCTTAAGCTAACCTTATCTCTAACCTTAAACTAACCCTAAACCTAACCATGACTTAACCCTAAAACTTACCCTAACCCTAAAACGAATCTTAACCCTAAACCTCATCCTAACCTTAACCCTAAACCCTAACGTTAAGGCTAAGCTCAACCCTCACTCGACTTAAACTTCACCCTAACCCTAACCCTAAACCGAACCCTAAACCTAAAGCTAACCCTAAACCTGACCCTAACATTAATCTAAACAGCAAAACCTAACACTAACCCTAACACTAACCCTCAACCTAACCCTAACCTGATCCTAACCTTAACCCAAACACCTAACTCTAATATTTTCCCTAACCTTAATCTTAACCTTCACCCTATACCTAAGCCTAACTCTAAAACTAAACCTAACCCTAAACTATCCCTTCACTCTAGCCCTAAACCTAAACCTAACCCTAACTCTAACCCTCACACTTAACATAAACTTCACCCTAACCCTAAAACTAAACATAATACGAAATATCCCCCAACTCTGGCCCTAACCCTAATCCTAAGCATGAACCTAACCCTAACTCTAAACTGAAACCTAACCCTGACCCTAACTCTATCTCTAACCCTAAAACTTACCCTACACGCTCAGCTTAAATGGAAACCTAACACTAACCCTCACACTAACATCTAAACCTAAACCTACCCTTAACCGAATCTTGTCTCTGACCTTAACATAGCCCTAAACCTAACCAACACTTAACCCTAACACTTACCCTAACCCTAAAAGTGATCTTAACCCTAAACCTAATCCGAACCTTAAACCTAACCCTAACCCCTAAGGCTAAGGCTAAGCTCAACCCTCACCCTTAACTTCAACTTCACCCTAACCACAACCCTAAACCAAACCCAACCCTAAAGCTGCCCTAAACTGGACCCTAACCTTAACACAAAAACCAAAACCTAACCCTAACATTAACCCTATACCTAACCCTAACCTGATCCTAACCTTAAGACAAACACCTAACTCTAATATTTACCCTAACACTAATGTTAACTTAACCTTCACTCTAAACCTAACCCTAAACTATCCCCTCACTCTAGCCCTACACCTAAACCTAACCCTAACCCTAACTCTAACCCTGACCCTAACCGTTAACACCGTAAAACATCAGCTTAACTGTAAACCTAACACTAACCCTCACACGAACCCTAACCCTTTCCCTAAACCTAACCCTATCTCTAATAATAACCCTAACACTGACCTGAACGTAACCCTTACTTATCTTTAAAGTTAACCCTAACCTTAACTCTACCCTAACCCTAACCCTAACCCTAACTCTAAAGCTGACCCTAAACCTAACCCTAAACCCTAGCACTAACTCTAACTCTAAACCGAACCCTAACCCTAACCTAGCCCTACCCCTGACCGTAAACATAGCCTTAACCCTAACCTTACCCCTAACCTTACCCTGACCCTAAACCTAACCCTAACACTAATCTTAATCCTAACTCTAACCTTAACCCTAACCCTTACCCTAACCCTCACTATTAACTGAAAATTCACCCTAACTCTGACTCTAACTCTAACCCTAACCATAACACTTACCCTAAACCTTCACCTTAACTCTAAACCTAATGCTAACCCTCACCCTAAACCCGAACCGTATCTCCCACCCTAAACCTAACACTATCCCGAAACTTATCCCTAACCCTAACCCAAACACGAACAGTAACCCTAATCTAACACTAACCCGAACATTAACCCTAAACTTAAGCCTATCCTAACCATAAACCTAACCTCTAACACTAAGTAGAATCCTCACCGTAATCCTAACCCTTACCTTAACCCTCACCCTGAACCTAAATGTAACTCTAACCCTGAACCTAAACCTAACACTAACCCTAAAGATAACTCCTAACCCTAACCCAAACTTTAAACCTAACCTTAACACTAACCTGAACACAAAATCAAACTCTAGCCCTAACCCTAAGAATAACCCTCACGCCATCCTAAACTTCATCCCACCCTAACCCTAACCTTAACCTTAAACCTAAACCTAACCCAAACCCTAACCTTAAACCAAACTCTAACCATAACGCTACTCCACCTGTAACCCTAAAACTAAGCCTTCCATTAGCCCTGAACCGAAGTCTAGACCTAATCCTAATCCTAACCGTACACCTAATCCGAACACTAACCCTAACTCTAACCTTGATCTTAAATAGAACACTAATTCGAATTCGAAACCTGAACCTAAACCGAAAACTTACGCTACACCTAACCCTAAGCCTAAACCTAACGCTAACTCCAAGCCTAAACATAACACTTACTCTAAACCCTCACCTTAACTGTAAAACTAACCATAACCCTCACCCTAACCCCTAACCATATCCCCCAACCCTAACCCTAATGCTCTCCCTAACCCTAACCCTAACACTGAAGAGAAACCCTAAGCAGTAACGGTAACTCTAACCCAAAGTCTAACCCCTAACACCAAAGCCTAACCCAAACCTGAACCCTAACTCTAACACTAACCCTAAACCTGATCATAAACCTAACCCTAACCATAAACCAAAACTAAGCATGACCAGAACCACAATGACTAACTGGGACCCTCGCCCAAACACTCACCCTAAAGTAAAACTCTAACCCCTAACACCTTACCATAACCGTAATCCTGTACTTACCCAACCCTAACCCTCAACCTAACCCTCACCCCAACCACAAAGCCTAACACGAAACGTGACCCTAACCCGGACCGTAACACTAAACTTAAGCCTAACCTAAAATCTTACCCTCATCCTAAAAGTAAACGGAACCCGTAAACTTAACCCTAACACGAAACACAACCTTAACACTAACCTGAAAGCTAAACCAAACCTTAGCCATAACCCTAACACTAACCCTCACCCGATCTTAAACTCCACCCTATCCCTAACCTAAAGCTCACCCTAACTCTAAAGCTATCCCTACCCATATACCAAACCATAACCTTAACCTTGGCGCACCTGTGAAACTAAAACTAACCCTTACAATAATTCTGATCTTAACCCTCACCCTAAACCTAATCCTAATCTTAACCCTGACCATAACCCTAACCTAACCTTAACCCTAACTTGAAATCTACCATAAACTCAAACCTAACCCTAACAATAACTCGAACCCTAACCCTAAACCGAATCCTCACCTTTAACCAAAATTTCACCCTACCCATAACCCTAAACCTACCCTAACTTCATTCAAATCCTAACCCTAACCAAAACTAAAGCTAACCCTAAACCTAACTCTAACCCTAACCCTAACCCTAAACCTAACCCAAACCCTAACCCTGACCCTAACCTGAACCCAACCCCTAAAACTAACCCTAACCCTCACACTTAACATAAACTTCACTCCAACCCTAACCCTACAACTAAACATAATACGAAATCTCCCCCAACTCTGACCCTAACCCTAATCCTAACCATAAGCCTCACCCTAACTCTAAACTTAAACCGAACCCCGACCCTAACTCTATCTCTAACCCTAATCCTAACCTTAAAACTTACCCTACACACTCAGCTTAAATGGAAACCTAACACTAACCCCGACAGTAACATCTAAACCTACACCCTACCCTTAAGCTAACCTTATCTCTAACCTTAAACTAACCCTAAACCTAACCATGACTTAACCCTAAAACTTACCCTAACCCTAAAACGAATCTTAACCCTAAACCTCATCCTAACCTTAACCCTAAACCCTAACGTTAAGGCTAAGCTCAACCCTCACTCGACTTAAACTTCACCCTAACCCTAACCCTAAACCGAACCCTAAACCTAAAGCTAACCCTAAACCTGACCCTAACATTAATCTAAACAGCAAAACCTAACACTAACCCTAACACTAACCCTCAACCTAACCCTAACCTGATCCTAACCTTAACCCAAACACCTAACTCTAATATTTTCCCTAACCTTAATCTTAACCTTCACCCTATACCTAAGCCTAACTCTAAAACTAAACCTAACCCTAAACTATCCCTTCACTCTAGCCCTAAACCTAAACCTAACCCTAACTCTAACCCTCACACTTAACATAAACTTCACCCTAACCCTAAAACTAAACATAATACGAAATATCCCCCAACTCTGGCCCTAACCCTAATCCTAAGCATGAACCTAACCCTAACTCTAAACTGAAACCTAACCCTGACCCTAACTCTATCTCTAACCCTAAAACTTACCCTACACGCTCAGCTTAAATGGAAACCTAACACTAACCCTCACACTAACATCTAAACCTAAACCTACCCTTAACCGAATCTTGTCTCTGACCTTAACATAGCCCTAAACCTAACCAACACTTAACCCTAACACTTACCCTAACCCTAAAAGTGATCTTAACCCTAAACCTAATCCGAACCTTAAACCTAACCCTAACCCCTAAGGCTAAGGCTAAGCTCAACCCTCACCCTTAACTTCAACTTCACCCTAACCACAACCCTAAACCAAACCCAACCCTAAAGCTGCCCTAAACTGGACCCTAACCTTAACACAAAAACCAAAACCTAACCCTAACATTAACCCTATACCTAACCCTAACCTGATCCTAACCTTAAGACAAACACCTAACTCTAATATTTACCCTAACACTAATGTTAACTTAACCTTCACTCTAAACCTAACCCTAAACTATCCCCTCACTCTAGCCCTACACCTAAACCTAACCCTAACCCTAACTCTAACCCTGACCCTAACCGTTAACACCGTAAAACATCAGCTTAACTGTAAACCTAACACTAACCCTCACACGAACCCTAACCCTTTCCCTAAACCTAACCCTATCTCTAATAATAACCCTAACACTGACCTGAACGTAACCCTTACTTATCTTTAAAGTTAACCCTAACCTTAACTCTACCCTAACCCTAACCCTAACCATAACTCTAAAGCTGACCCTAAACCTAACCCTAAACCCTAGCACTAACTCTAACTCTAAACCGAACCCTAACCCTAACCTAGCCCTACCCCTGACCGTAAACATAGCCTTAACCCTAACCTTACCCCTAACCTTACCCTGACCCTAAACCTAACCCTAACACTAATCTTAATCCTAACTCTAACCTTAACCCTAACCCTTACCCTAACCCTCACTATTAACTGAAAATTCACCCTAACTCTGACTCTAACTCTAACCCTAACCATAACACTTACCCTAAACCTTCACCTTAACTCTAAACCTAATGCTAACCCTCACCCTAAACCCGAACCGTATCTCCCACCCTAAACCTAACACTATCCCGAAACTTATCCCTAACCCTAACCCAAACACGAACAGTAACCCTAATCTAACACTAACCCGAACATTAACCCTAAACTTAAGCCTATCCTAACCATAAACCTAACCTCTAACACTAAGTAGAATCCTCACCGTAATCCTAACCCTTACCTTAACCCTCACCCTGAACCTAAATGTAACTCTAACCCTGAACCTAAACCTAACACTAACCCTAAAGATAACTCCTAACCCTAACCCAAACTTTAAACCTAACCTTAACACTAACCTGAACACAAAATCAAACTCTAGCCCTAACCCTAAGAATAACCCTCACGCCATCCTAAACTTCATCCCACCCTAACCCTAACCTTAACCTTAAACCTAAACCTAACCCAAACCCTAACCTTAAACCAAACTCTAACCATAACGCTACTCCACCTGTAACCCTAAAACTAAGCCTTCCATTAGCCCTGAACCGAAGTCTAGACCTAATCCTAATCCTAACCGTACACCTAATCCGAACACTAACCCTAACTCTAACCTTGATCTTAAATAGAACACTAATTCGAATTCGAAACCTGAACCTAAACCGAAAACTTACGCTACACCTAACCCTAAGCCTAAACCTAACGCTAACTCCAAGCCTAAACATAACACTTACTCTAAACCCTCACCTTAACTGTAAAACTAACCATAACCCTCACCCTAACCCCTAACCATATCCCCCAACCCTAACCCTAATGCTCTCCCTAACCCTAACCCTAACACTGAAGAGAAACCCTAAGCCGTAACGGTAACTCTAACCCAAAGTCTAACCCCTAACACCAAAGCCTAACCCAAACCTGAACCCTAACTCTAACACTAACCCTAAACCTGATCATAAACCTAACCCTAACCATAAACCAAAACTAAGCATGACCAGAACCACAATGACTAACTGGGACCCTCGCCCAAACACTCACCCTAAAGTAAAACTCTAACCCCTAACACCTTACCATAACCGTAATCCTATACTTACCCAACCCTAGCCCTCAACCTAACCCTCAACCTAACCCTCACCCCAACCACAAAGCCTAACACGAAACGTGACCCTAACCCGGACCGTAACACTAAACTTAAGCCTAACCTAAAATCTTACCCTCATCCTAAAAGTAAACGGAACCCGTAAACTTAACCCTAACACGAAACACAACCTTAACACTAACCTGAAAGCTAAACCAAACCTTAGCCATAACCCTAACACTAACCCTCACCCGATCTTAAACTCCACCCTATCCCTAACCTAAAGCTCACCCTAACTCTAAAGCTATCCCTACCCATATACCAAACCATAACCTTAACCTTGGCGCACCTGTGAAACTAAAACTAACCCTTACAATAATTCTGATCTTAACCCTCACCCTAAACCTAATCCTAATCTTAACCCTGACCATAACCCTAACCTAACCTTAACCCTAACTTGAAACCTACCATAAACTCAAACCTAACCCTAACAATAACTCGAACCCTAACCCTAAACCGAATCCTCACCTTTAACCAAAATTTCACCCTACCCATAACCCTAAACCTACCCTAACTTCATTCAAATCCTAACCCTAACCAAAACTAAAGCTAACCCTAAACCTAACTCTAACCCTAACCCTAACCCTAAACCTAACCCAAACCCTAACCCTGACCCTAACCTGAACCCAACCCCTAAAACTAACCCTAACCCTCACACTTAACATAAACTTCACTCCAACCCTAACCCTACAACTAAACATAATACGAAATCTCCCCCAACTCTGACCCTAACCCTAATCCTAACCATAAGCCTCACCCTAACTCTAAACTTAAACCGAACCCCGACCCTAACTCTATCTCTAACCCTAATCCTAACCTTAAAACTTACCCTACACACTCAGCTTAAATGGAAACCTAACACTAACCCCGACAGTAACATCTAAACCTACACCCTACCCTTAAGCTAACCTTATCTCTAACCTTAAACTAACCCTAAACCTAACCATGACTTAACCCTAAAACTTACCCTAACCCTAAAACGAATCTTAACCCTAAACCTCATCCTAACCTTAACCCTAAACCCTAACGTTAAGGCTAAGCTCAACCCTCACTCGACTTAAACTTCACCCTAACCCTAACCCTAAACCTAAAGCTAACCCTAAACCTGACCCTAACATTAATCTAAACAGCAAAACCTAACACTAACCCTAACACTAACCCTCAACCTAACCCTAACCTGATCCTAACCTTAACCCAAACACCTAACTCTAATATTTTCCCTAACCTTAATCTTAACCTTCACCCTATACCTAAGCCTAACTCTAAAACTAAACCTAACCCTAAACTATCCCTTCACTCTAGCCCTAAACCTAAACCTAACCCTAACTCTAACCCTCACACTTAACATAAACTTCACCCTAACCCTAAAACTAAACATAATACGAAATATCCCCCAACTCTGGCCCTAACCCTAATCCTAAGCATGAACCTAACCCTAACTCTAAACTGAAACCTAACCCTGACCCTAACTCTATCTCTAACCCTAAAACTTACCCTACACGCTCAGCTTAAATGGAAACCTAACACTAACCCTCACACTAACATCTAAACCTAAACCTACCCTTAACCGAATCTTGTCTCTGACCTTAACATAGCCCTAAACCTAACCAACACTTAACCCTAACACTTACCCTAACCCTAAAAGTGATCTTAACCCTAAACCTAATCCGAACCTTAAACCTAACCCTAACCCCTAAGGCTAAGGCTAAGCTCAACCCTCACCCTTAACTTCAACTTCACCCTAACCACAACCCTAAACCAAACCCAACCCTAAAGCTGCCCTAAACTGGACCCTAACCTTAACACAAAAACCAAAACCTAACCCTAACATTAACCCTATACCTAACCCTAACCTGATCCTAACCTTAAGACAAACACCTAACTCTAATATTTACCCTAACACTAATGTTAACTTAACCTTCACTCTAAACCTAACCCTAAACTATCCCCTCACTCTAGCCCTACACCTAAACCTAACCCTAACCCTAACTCTAACCCTGACCCTAACCGTTAACACCGTAAAACATCAGCTTAACTGTAAACCTAACACTAACCCTCACACGAACCCTAACCCTTTCCCTAAACCTAACCCTATCTCTAATAATAACCCTAACACTGACCTGAACGTAACCCTTACTTATCTTTAAAGTTAACCCTAACCTTAACTCTACCCTAACCCTAACCCTAACCATAACTCTAAAGCTGACCCTAAACCTAACCCTAAACCCTAGCACTAACTCTAACTCTAAACCGAACCCTAACCCTAACCTAGCCCTACCCCTGACCGTAAACATAGCCTTAACCCTAACCTTACCCCTAACCTTACCCTGACCCTAAACCTAACCCTAACACTAATCTTAATCCTAACTCTAACCTTAACCCTAACCCTTACCCTAACCCTCACTATTAACTGAAAATTCACCCTAACTCTGACTCTAACTCTAACCCTAACCATAACACTTACCCTAAACCTTCACCTTAACTCTAAACCTAATGCTAACCCTCACCCTAAACCCGAACCGTATCTCCCACCCTAAACCTAACACTATCCCGAAACTTATCCCTAACCCTAACCCAAACACGAACAGTAACCCTAATCTAACACTAACCCGAACATTAACCCTAAACTTAAGCCTATCCTAACCATAAACCTAACCTCTAACACTAAGTAGAATCCTCACCGTAATCCTAACCCTTACCTTAACCCTCACCCTGAACCTAAATGTAACTCTAACCCTGAACCTAAACCTAACACTAACCCTAAAGATAACTCCTAACCCTAACCCGAACTTTAAACCTAACCTTAACACTAACCTGAACACAAAATCAAACTCTAGCCCTAACCCTAAGAATAACCCTCACGCCATCCTAAACTTCATCCCACCCTAACCCTAACCTTAACCTTAAACCTAAACCTAACCCAAACCCTAACCTTAAACCAAACTCTAACCATAACGCTACTCCACCTGTAACCCTAAAACTAAGCCTTCCATTAGCCCTGAACCGAAGTCTAGACCTAATCCTAATCCTAACCGTACACCTAATCCGAACACTAACCCTAACTCTAACCTTGATCTTAAATAGAACACTAATTCGAATTCGAAACCTGAACCTAAACCGAAAACTTACGCTACACCTAACCCTAAGCCTAAACCTAACGCTAACTCCAAGCCTAAACATAACACTTACTCTAAACCCTCACCTTAACTGTAAAACTAACCATAACCCTCACCCTAACCCCTAACCATATCCCCCAACCCTAACCCTAATGCTCTCCCTAACCCTAACCCTAACACTGAAGAGAAACCCTAAGCCGTAACGGTAACTCTAACCCAAAGTCTAACCCCTAACACCAAAGCCTAACCCAAACCTGAACCCTAACTCTAACACTAACCCTAAACCTGATCATAAACCTAACCCTAACCATAAACCAAAACTAAGCATGACCAGAACCACAATGACTAACTGGGACCCTCGCCCAAACACTCACCCTAAAGTAAAACTCTAACCCCTAACACCTTACCATAACCGTAATCCTATACTTACCCAACCCTAGCCCTCAACCTAACCCTCAACCTAACCCTCACCCCAACCACAAAGCCTAACACGAAACGTGACCCTAACCCGGACCGTAACACTAAACTTAAGCCTAACCTAAAATCTTACCCTCATCCTAAAAGTAAACGGAACCTGTAAACTTAACCCTAACACGAAACACAACCTTAACACTAACCTGAAAGCTAAACCAAACCTTAGCCATAACCCTAACACTAACCCTCACCCGATCTTAAACTCCACCCTATCCCTAACCTAAAGCTCACCCTAACTCTAAAGCTATCCCTACCCATATACCAAACCATAACCTTAACCTTGGCGCACCTGTGAAACTAAAACTAACCCTTACAATAATTCTGATCTTAACCCTCACCCTAAACCTAATCCTAATCTTAACCCTGACCATAACCCTAACCTAACCTTAACCCTAACTTGAAACCTACCATAAACTCAAACCTAACCCTAACAATAACTCGAACCCTAACCCTAAACCGAATCCTCACCTTTAACCAAAATTTCACCCTACCCATAACCCTAAACCTACCCTAACTTCATTCAAATCCTAACCCTAACCAAAACTAAAGCTAACCCTAAACCTAACTCTAACCCTAACCCTAACCCTAAACCTAACCCAAACCCTAACCCTGACCCTAACCTGAACCCAACCCCTAAAACTAACCCTAACCCTCACACTTAACATAAACTTCACTCCAACCCTAACCCTACAACTAAACATAATACGAAATCTCCGCCAACTCTGACCCTAACCCTAATCCTAACCATAAGCCTCACCCTAACTCTAAACTTAAACCGAACCCCGACCCTAACTCTATCTCTAACCCTAATCCTAACCTTAAAACTTACCCTACACACTCAGCTTAAATGGAAACCTAACACTAACCCCGACAGTAACATCTAAACCTACACCCTACCCTTAAGCTAACCTTATCTCTAACCTTAAACTAACCCTAAACCTAACCATGACTTAACCCTAAAACTTACCCTAACCCTAAAACGAATCTTAACCCTAAACCTCATCCTAACCTTAACCCTAAACCCTAACGTTAAGGCTAAGCTCAACCCTCACTCGACTTAAACTTCACCCTAACCCTAACCCTAAACCGAACCCTAAACCTAAAGCTAACCCTAAACCTGACCCTAACATTAATCTAAACAGCAAAACCTAACACTAACCCTAACACTAACCCTCAACCTAACCCTAACCTGATCCTAACCTTAACCCAAACACCTAACTCTAATATTTTCCCTAACCTTAATCTTAACCTTCACCCTATACCTAAGCCTAACTCTAAAACTAAACCTAACCCTAAACTATCCCTTCACTCTAGCCCTAAACCTAAACCTAACCCTAACTCTAACCCTCACACTTAACATAAACTTCACCCTAACCCTAAAACTAAACATAATACGAAATATCCCCCAACTCTGGCCCTAACCCTAATCCTAAGCATGAACCTAACCCTAACTCTAAACTGAAACCTAACCCTGACCCTAACTCTATCTCTAACCCTAAAACTTACCCTACACGCTCAGCTTAAATGGAAACCTAACACTAACCCTCACACTAACATCTAAACCTAAACCTACCCTTAACCGAATCTTGTCTCTGACCTTAACATAGCCCTAAACCTAACCAACACTTAACCCTAACACTTACCCTAACCCTAAAAGTGATCTTAACCCTAAACCTAATCCGAACCTTAAACCTAACCCTAACCCCTAAGGCTAAGGCTAAGCTCAACCCTCACCCTTAACTTCAACTTCACCCTAACCACAACCCTAAACCAAACCCAACCCTAAAGCTGCCCTAAACTGGACCCTAACCTTAACACAAAAACCAAAACCTAACCCTAACATTAACCCTATACCTAACCCTAACCTGATCCTAACCTTAAGACAAACACCTAACTCTAATATTTACCCTAACACTAATGTTAACTTAACCTTCACTCTAAACCTAACCCTAAACTATCCCCTCACTCTAGCCCTACACCTAAACCTAACCCTAACCCTAACTCTAACCCTGACCCTAACCGTTAACACCGTAAAACATCAGCTTAACTGTAAACCTAACACTAACCCTCACACGAACCCTAACCCTTTCCCTAAATCTAACCCTATCTCTAATAATAACCCTAACACTGACCTGAACGTAACCCTTACTTATCTTTAAAGTTAACCCTAACCTTAACTCTACCCTAACCCTAACCCTAACCCTAACTCTAAAGCTGACCCTAAACCTAACCCTAAACCCTAGCACTAACTCTAACTCTAAACCGAACCCTAACCCTAACCTAGCCCTACCCCTGACCGTAAACATAGCCTTAACCCTAACCTTACGCCTAACCTTACCCTGACCCTAAACCTAACCCTAACACTAATCTTAATCCTAACTCTAACCTTAACCCTAACCGTTACCCTGACCCTCAATATTAACTGAAAATTCACCCTAACCCTGCCTCTAGCTCTACCCTAACCATAACACTTACCCTAAACCTTCACCTTAACTCTAAACCTAATGCTAACCCTCACCCTAAACCCGAACCGTATCTCCAACCCTAAACCTAACACTATCCCGAAACTTATCCCTAACCCTAACCCAAACACGAACAGTAACCCTAATCTAACACTAACCCGAACATTAACCCTAAACTTAAGCCTATCCTAACCATAAACCTAACCTCTAACACTAAGTAGAATCCTCACCGTAATCCTAACCCTTACCTTAACCCTCACCCTGAACCTAAATGTAACTCTAACCCTGAACCTAAACCTAACACTAACCCTAAAGATAACTCCTAACCCTAACCCGAACTTTAAACCTAACCTTAACACTAACCTGAACACAAAATCAAACTCTAGCCCTAACCCTAAGAATAACCCTCACGCCATCCTAAACTTCATCCAACCCTAACCCTAACCTTAACCTTAAACCTAAACCTAACCCAAACCCTAACCTTAAACCAAACTCTAACCATAACGCTACTCCACCTGTAACCCTAAAACTAAGCCTTCCATTAGCCCTGAACCGGTCTAGACCTAATCCTAATCCTAACCGTAGACCTAATCCGAACACTAACCCTAACTCTAACCTTGATCTTAAATAGAACACTAATTCGAATTCGAAACCTGAACCTAAACCGAAAACTTACGCTACACCTAACCCTAAGCCTAAACCTAACGCTAACTCCAAGCCTAAACATAACACTTACTCTAAACCCTCACCTTAACTGTAAAACTAACCATAACCCTCACCCTAACCCCTAACCATATCCCCCAACCCTAACCCTAATGCTCTCCCTAACCCTAACCCTAACACTGAAGAGAAACCCTAAGCCGTAACGGTAACTCTAACCCAAAGTCTAACCCCTAACACCAAAGCCTAACCCAAACCTGAACCCTAACTCTAACACTAACCCTAAACCTGATCATAAACCTAACCCTAACCATAAACCAAAACTAAGCATGACCAGAACCACAATGACTAACTGGGACCCTCGCCCAAACACTCACCCTAAAGTAAAACTCTAACCCCTAACACCTTACCATAACCGTAATCCTATACTTACCCAACCCTAACCCTCAACCTAACCCTCACCCCAACCACAAAGCCTAACACGAACTGTGACCCTAACCCGAACCGTAACACTAAACTTAAGCCTAACCTAAAATCTTACCCTCATCCTAAAAGTAAACAGAACCCGTAAACTTAACCCTAACACGAAACACAACCTTAACACTAACCTGAAAGCTAAACCAAACCTTAGCCATAACCCTCACCCGATCTTAAACTCCACCCTATCCCTAACCTAAAGCTCACCCTAACTCTAAAGCTATCCCTACCCATATACCAAACCATAACCTTAACCTTGGCGCACCTGTGAAACTAAAACTAACCCTTACAATAATTCTGATCTTAACCCTCACCCTAAACCTAATCCTAATCTTAACCCTGACCATAACCCTAACCTAACCTTAACCCTAACTTGAAACCTACCATAAACTCAAACCTAACCCTAACAATAACTCGAACCCTAACCCTAAACCGAATCCTCACCTTTAACCAAAATTTCACCCTACCCATAACCCTAAACCTACCCTAACTTCATTCAAATCCTAACCCTAACCAAAACTAAAGCTAACCCTAAACCTAACTCTAACCCTAACCCTAAACCTAATCCAAACCCTAACCCTGACCCTAACCTGAACCCAACCCCTAAAACTAACCCTAACCCTCACACTTAACATAAACTTCACTCCAACCCTAACCCTACAACTAAACATAATACGAAATCTCCCCCAACTCTGACCCTAACCCTAATCCTAACCATAAGCCTCACCCTAACTCTAAACGTAAACCGAACCCCGACCCTAACTCTATCTCTAACCCTAATCCTAACCTTAAAACTTACCCTACACACTCAGCTTAAATGGAAACCTAACACTAACCCTCACAGTAACATCTAAACCTAAACCCTACCCTTAAGCTAACCTTATCTCTAACCTTAAACTAACCCTAAACCTAACCATGACTTAACCCTAAAACTTACCCTAACCCTAAAACTAATCTTAACCCTAAACCTCATCCTAACCTTAACCCTAAACCCTAACGTTAAGGCTAAGCTCAACCCTCACTCAACTTAAACTTCACCCTAACCCTAACCCTAAACCGAACCCTAAACCTAAAGCTAACCCTAAACCTGACCCTAACATTAATCTAAACAGCAAAACCTAACACTAACCCTAACACTAACCCTCAACCTAACCCTAACCTGATCCTAACCTTAACCCAAACACCTAACTCTAATATTTACCCTAACCTTAATCTTAACCTTCACCCTAAACCTAAGCCTAACTCTAAAACTAAACCTAACCCTAAACTATCCCTTCACTCTAGCCCTAAACCTAAACCTAACCCTAACTCTAACCCTCACACTTAACATAAACTTCACCCTAACCCTAAAACTAAACAGAATACTAAATATCCCCCAACTCTGGCCCTAACCCTAATCCTAAGCATGAACCTAACCCTAACTCTAAACTGAAACCTAACCCTGACCCTAACTCTATCTCTAACCCTAAAACTTACCCTACACGCTCAGCTTAAATGGAAACCTAACACTAACCCTCACACTAACATCTAAACCTAAACCTACCCTTAACCGAATCTTGTCTCTGACCTTAACATAGCCCTAAACCTAACCAACACTTAACCCTAACACTTACCCGAACCCTAAAAGTGATCTTAACCCTAAACCTAATCCGAACCTTAAACCTAACCCTAACCCCTAAGGCTAAGGCTAAGCTCAACCCTCACCCTTAACTTCAACTTCACCCTAACCACAACCCTAAACCAAACCCTAACCCTAAAGCTGCCCTAAACTGGACCCTAACCTTAACACAAAAACCAAAACCTAACCCTAACATTAACCCTATACCTAACCCTAACCTGATCCTAACCTTAACACAAACACCTAACTCTAATATTTACCCTAACACTAATGTTAACTTAACCTTCACTCTAAACCTAACCCTAAACTATCCCCTCACTCTAGCCCTACACCTAAACCTAACCCTAACCCTAACTCTAACCCTGACCCTAACCGTTAACACCGTAAAACATCAGCTTAACTGTAAACCTAACACTAACCCTCACACGAACCCTAACCCTTTCCCTAAACCTAACCCTATCTCTAATAATAACCCTAACACTGACCTGAACGTAACCCTTACTTATCTTTAAAGTTAACCCTAACCTTAACTCTACCCTAACCCTAACCCTAACCATAACTCTAAAGCTGACCCTAAACCTAACCCTAAACCCTAGCACTAACTCTAACTCTAAACCGAACCCTAACCCTAACCTAGCCCTACCCCTGACCGTAAACATAGCCTTAACCCTAACCTTACCCCTAACCTTACCCTGACCCTAAACCTAACCCGAACACTAATCTTAATCCTAACTCTAACCTTAACCCTAACCCTTACCCTAACCCTCACTATTAACTGAAAATTCACCCTAACCCTGCCTCTAACTCTAACCCTAACCATAACACTTACCCTAAACCTTCACCTTAACTCTAAACCTAATGCTAACCCTCACCCTAAACCCGAACCGTATCTCCAACCCTAAACCTAACACTATCCCGAAACTTATCCCTAACCCTAACCCAAACACGAACAGTAACCCTAATCTAACACTAACCCGAACATTAACCCTAAACTTAAGCCTATCCTAACCATAAACCTAACCTCTAACACTAAGTAGAATCCTCACCGTAATCCTAACCCTTACCTTAACCCTCACCCTGAACCTAAACGTAACTCTAACCCTGAACCTAAACCTAACACTAACCCTAAAGATAACTCCTAACCCTAACCCGAACTTTAAACCTAACCTTAACACTAACCTGAACACAAAATCAAACTCTAGCCCTAACCCTAAGAATAACCCTCACGCCATCCTAAACTTCATCCCACCCTAACCCTAACCTTAACCTTAAACCTAAACCTAACCCAAACCCTAACCTTAAACCAAACTCTAACCATAACGCTACTCCACCTGTAACCCTAAAACTAAGCCTTCCATTAGCCCTGAACCGAAGTCTAGACCTAATCCTAATCCTAACCGTAGACCTAATCCGAACACTAACCCTAACTCTAAATAGAACACTAATTCTAATTCGAAACCTGAACCTAAACCGAAAACTTACGCTACACCTAACCCTAAGCCTAAACCTAACGCTAACTCCAAGCCTAAACATAACACTTACTCTAAACCCTCACCTTAACTGTAAAACTAACCATAACCCTCACCCTAACCCCTAACCATATCCCCCAACCCTAACCCTAATGCTCTCCCTAACCCTAACCCTAACACTGAAGAGAAACCCTAAGCCGTAACGGTAACTCTAACCCAAAGTCTAACCCCTAACACCAAAGCCTAACCCAAACCTGAACCCTAACTCTAACACTAACCCTAAACCTGATCATAAACCTAACCCTAACCATAAACCAAAACTAAGCATGACCAGAACCACAATGACTAACTGGGACCCTCGCCCAAACACTCACCCTAAAGTAAAACTCTAACCCCTAACACCTTACCATAACCGTAATCCTATACTTACCCAACCCTAACCCTCAACCTAACCCTCACCCCAACCACAAAGCCTAACACGAACTGTGACCCTAACCCGAACCGTAACACTAAACTTAAGCCTAACCTAAAATCTTACCCTCATCCTAAAAGTAAACAGAACCCGTAAACTTAACCCTAACACGAAACACAACCTTAACACTAACCTGAAAGCTAAACCAAACCTTAGCCATAACCCTCACCCGATCTTAAACTCCACCCTATCCCTAACCTAAAGCTCACCCTAACTCTAAAGCTATCCCTAGCCATATACCAAACCATAACCTTAACCTTGGCGCACCTGTGAAACTAAAACTAACCCTTACAATAATTCTGATCTTAACCCTCACCCTAAACCTAATCTTAACCCTGACCATAACCCTAACCTAACCTTAACCCTAACTTGAAACCTACCATAAACTCAAACCTAACCCTAACAATAACTCGAACCCTAACCCTAAACCGAATCCTCACCTTTAACCAAAATTTCACCCTACCCATAACCCTAAACCTACCCTAACTTCATTGAAATCCTAACCCTAACCAAAACTAAAGCTAACCCTAAACCTAACCCAAACCCTAACCCTGACCCTAACCTGAACCCAACCCCTAAAACTAACCCTAACCCTCACACTTAACATAAACTTCACTCCAACCCTAACCCTACAACTAAACATAATACGAAATCTCCCCCAACTCTGACCCTAACCCTAATCCTAACCATAAGCCTCACCCTAACTCTAAACTTAAACCGAACCCGGACCCTAACTCTATCTCTAACCCTAATCCTAACCTTAAAACTTACCCTACACACTCAGCTTAAATGGAAACCTAACACTAACCCTCACAGTAACATCTAAACCTAAACCCTACCCTTAAGCTAACCTTATCTCTAACCTTAAACTAACCCTAAACCTAACCATGACTTAACCCTAAAACTTACCCTAACCCTAAAACTAATCTTAACCCTAAACCTCATCCTAACCTTAACCCTAAACCCTAACGTTAAGGCTAAGCTCAACCCTCACTCGACTTAAACTTCACCCTAACCCTAACCCTAAACCGAACCCTAAACCTAAAGCTAACCCTAAACCTGACCCTAACATTAATCTAAACAGCAAAACCTAACACTAACCCTAACACTAACCCTCAACCTAACTCTAACCTGATCCTAACCTTAACCCAAACACCTAACTCTAATATTTACCCTAACCTTAATCTTAACCTTCACCCTAAACCTAAGCCTAACTCTAAAACTAAACCTAACCCTAAACTATCCCTTCACTCTAGCCCTAAACCTAAACCTAACCCTAACTCTAACCCTCACACTTAACATAAACTTCACCCTAACCCTAAAACTAAACAGAATACTAAATATCCCCCAACTCTGGCCCTAACCCTAATCCTAAGCATGAACCTAACCCTAACTCTAAACTGAAACCTAACCCTGACCCTAACTCTATCTCTAACCCTAAAACTTACCCTACACACTCAGCTTAAATGGAAACCTAACACTAACCCTCACACTAACATCTAAACCTAAACCTACCCTTAACCGAATCTTGTCTCTGACCTTAACATAGCCCTAAACCTAACCAACACTTAACCCTAACACTTACCGGAACCCTAAAAGTGATCTTAACCCTAAACCTAATCTGAACCTTAAACCTAACCCTAACCCCTAAGGCTAAGGCTAAGCTCAACCCTCACCCTTAACTTCAACTTCACCCTAACCACAACCCTAAACCAAACCCTAACCCTAAAACTGCCCTAAACTGGACCCTAACCTTAACACAAAAACCAAAACCTAACCCTAACATTAACCCTATACATAACCCTAACCTGATCCTAACCTTAAGACAAACACCTAACTCTAATATTTACCCTAACACTAATGTTAACTTAACCTTCACTCTAAACCTAACCCTAAACTATCCCCTCACTCTAGCCCTACACCTAAACCTAACCCTAACCCTAACTCTAACCCTGACCCTAACCGTTAACACCGTAAAACATCAGCTTAACTGTAAACCTAACACTAACCCTCACACGAACCCTAACCCTTTCCCTAAACCTAACCCTATCTCTAATAATAACCCTAACACTGACCTGAACGTAACCCTTACTTATCTTTAAAGTTAACCCTAACCTTAACTCTACCCTAACCCTAACCCTAACCATAACTCTAAAGCTGACCCTAAACCTAACCCTAAACCCTAGCACTAACTCTAACTCTAAACCGAACTCTAACCCTAACCTAGCCCTACCCCTGACCGTAAACATAGCCTTAACCCTAACCTTACCCCTAACCTTACCCTGACCCTAAACCTAACCCGAACACTAATCTTAATCCTAACTCTAACCTTAACCCTAACCCTTACCCTAACCCTCACTATTAACTGAAAATTCACCCTAACCCTGCCTCTAACTCTAACCCTAACCATAACACTTACCCTAAACCTTCACCTTAACTCTAAACCTAATGCTAACCCTCACCCTAAACCCGAACCGTATCTCCAACCCTAAACCTAACACTATCCCGAAACTTATCCCTAACCCTAACCCAAACACGAACAGTAACCCTAATCTAACACTAACCCGAACATTAACCCTAAACTTAAGCCTATCCTAACCATAAACCTAACCTCTAACACTAAGTAGAATCCTCACCGTAATCCTAACCCTTACCTTAACCCTCACCCTGAACCTAAACGTAACTCTAACCCTGAACCTAAACCTAACACTAACCCTAAAGATAACTCCTAACCCTAACCCGAACTTTAAACCTAACCTTAACACTAACCTGAACACAAAATCAAACTCTAGCCCTAACCCTAAGAATAACCCTCACGCCATCCTAAACTTCATCCCACCCTAACCCTAACCTTAACCTTAAACCTAAACCTAACCCAAACCCTAACCTTAAACCAAACTCTAACCATAACGCTACTCCACCTGTAACCCTAAAACTAAGCCTTCCATTAGCCCTGAACCGAAGTCTAGACCTAATCCTAATCCTAACCGTACACCTAATCCGAACACTAACCCTAACTCTAACCTTGATCTTAAATAGAACACTAATTCGAATTCGAAACCTGAACCTAAACCGAAAACTTACGCTACACCTAACCCTAAGCCTAAACCTAACGCTAACTCCAAGCCTAAACATAACATTTACTCTAAACCCTCACCTTAACTGTAAAACTAACCATAACCCTCACCCTAACCCCTAACCATATCCCCCAACCCTAACCCTAATGCTCTCCCTAACCCTAACCCTAACACTGAAGAGAAACCCTAAGCCGTAACGGTAACTCTAACCCAAAGTCTAACCCCTAACACCAAAGCCTAACCCAAACCTGAACCCTAACTCTAACACTAACCCTAAACCTGATCATAAACCTAACCCTAACCATAAACCAAAACTAAGCATGACCAGAACCACAATGACTAACTGGGACCCTCGCCCAAACACTCACCCTAAAGTAAAACTCTAACCCCTAACACCTTACCATAACCGTAATCCTATACTTACCCAACCCTAACCCTCAACCTAACCCTCACCCCAACCACAAAGCCTAACACGAACTGTGACCCTAACCCGAACCGTAACACTAAACTTAAGCCTAACCTAAAATCTTACCCTCATCCTAAAAGTAAACAGAACCCGTAAACTTAACCCTAACACGAAACACAACCTTAACACTAACCTGAAAGCTAAACCAAACCTTAGCCATAACCCTCACCCGATCTTAAACTCCACCCTATCCCTAACCTAAAGCTCACCCTAACTCTAAAGCTATCCCTACCCATATACCAAACCATAACCTTAACCTTGGTGCACCTGTGAAACTAAAACTAACCCTTACAATAATTCTGATCTTAACCCTCACCCTAAACCTAATCCTAATCTTAACCCTGACCATAACCCTAACCTAACCTTAACCCTAACTTGAAACCTACCATAAACTCAAACCTAACCCTAACAATAACTCGAACCCTAACCCTAAACCAAATCCTCACCTTTAACCAAAATTTCACCCTACCCATAACCCTAAACCTACCCTAACTTCATTCAAATCCTAACCCTAACCAAAACTAAAGCTAACCCTAAACCTAACCCTAACCTGATCCTAACCTTAACCCAAACACCTAACTCTAATATTTACCCTAACCTTAATCTTAACCTTCACCCTAAACCTAAGCCTAACTCTAAAACTAAACCGAACCCTAAACTATCCCTTCACTCTAGCCCTAAACCTAAACCTAACCCTAACTCTAACCCTCACACTTAACATAAACTTCACCCTAACCCTAAAACTAAACATAATACGAAATATCCCCCAACTCTGGCCCTAACCCTAATCCTAAGCATGAACCTAACCCTAACTCTAAACTGAAACCTTACCCTGACCCTAACTCTATCTCTAACCCTAAAACTTACCCTACACGCTCAGCTTAAATGGAAACCTAACACTAACCCTCACACTAACATCTAAACCTAAACCTACCCTTAACCGAATCTTGTCTCTGACCTTAACATAGCCCTAAACCTAACCAACACTTAACCCTAACACTTACCCGAACCCTAAAAGTGGTCTTAACCCTAAACCTAATCCGAACCTTAAACCTAACCCTAACCCCTAAGGTTAAGGCTACGCTCAACCCTCACCCTTAACTTCAACTTCACCCTAACCACAACCCTAAACCAAACCCTAACCCTAAAGCTACCCTAAACCTGACCGTAACCTTAACACAAAAACCAAAACCTAACCCTAACATTAACCCTATACCTAACCCTAACCTGATCCTAACCTTAAGACAAACACCTAACTCTAATATTTACCCTAACACTAATGTTAACTTAACCTTCACTCTAAACCTAACCCTAAACTATCCCCTCACTCTAGCCCTACACCTAAACCTAACCCTAACCCTGACCCTAACCGTTAACACCGTAAAACATCAGCTTAACTGTAAACCTAACACTAACCCTCACACGAACCCTAACCCTTTCCCTAAACCTAACCCTATCTCTAATAATAACCCTAACACTGACCTGAACGTAACCCTTACTTATCTTTAAAGTTAACCCTAACCTTAACTCTACCCTAACCCTAACCCTAACCATAACTCTAAAGCTGACCCTAAACCTAACCCTAAACCCTAGCACTAACTCTAACTCTAAACCGAACCCTAACCCTAACCTAGCCCTACCCCTGACCGTAAACATAGCCTTAACCCTAACCTTACCCCTAACCTTACCCTGACCCTAAACCTAACCCTAACACTAATCTTAATCCTAACTCTAACCTTAACCCTAACCCTTACCCTAACCCTCACTATTAACTGAAAATTCACCCTAACCCTGCCTCTAACTCTAACCCTAACCATAACACTTACCCTAAACCTTCACCTTAACTCTAAACCTAATGCTAACCCTCACCCTAAACCCGAACCGTATCTCCAACCCTAAACCTAACACTATCCCGAAACTTATCCCTAACCCTAACCCAAACACGAACAGTAACCCTAATCTAACACTAACCCGAACATTAACCCTAAACTTAAGCCTATCCTAACCATAAACCTAACCTCTAACACTAAGTAGAATCCTCACCGTAATCCTAACCCTTACCTTAACCCTCACCCTGAACCTAAATGTAACTCTAACCCGGAACCTAAACCTAACACTAACCCTAAAGATAACTCCTAACCCTAACCCGAACTTTAAACCTAACCTTAACACTAACCTGAACACAAAATCAAACTCTAGCCCTAACCCTAAGAATAACCCTCACGCCATCCTAAACTTCATCCAACCCTAACCCTAACCTTAACCTTAAACCTAAACCTAACCCAAACCCTAACCTTAAACCAAACTCTAACCATAACGCAACTCCACCTGTAACCCTAAAACTAAGCCTTCCGTTAGCCCTGAACCGAAGTCTAGACCTAATCCTAATCCTAACCGTACACCTAATCCGAACACTAACCCTAACTCTAACCTTGATCTTAAATAGAACACTAATTCTTATTCGAAACCTGAACCTAAACCGAAAACTTACGCTACACCTAACCCTAAGCCTAAACCTAACGCTAACTCCAAGCCTAAACATAACATTTACTCTAAACCCTCACCTTAACTGTAAAACTAACCATAATCCTCACCCTAACCCCTAACCATATCCCCCAACCCTAACCCTAATGCTCTCCCTAACCCTAACCCTAACACTGAAGAGAAACCCTAAGCCGTAACGGTAACTCTAACCCAAAGTCTAACCCCTAACACCAAAGCCTAACCCAAACCTGAACCCTAACTCTAACACTAACCCTAAACCTGATCATAAACCTAACCCTAACCATAAACCAAAACTAAGCATGACCAGAACCACAATGACTAACTGGGACCTTCGCCCAAACACTCACCCTAAAGTAAAACTCTAACCCCTAACACCTTACCATAACCGTAATCCTATACTTACCCAACCCTAACCCTCAACCTAACCCTCACCCCAACCACAAAGCCTAACACGAACTGTGACCCTAACCCGAACCGTAACACTAAACTTAAGCCTAACCTAAAATCTTACCCTCATCCTAAAAGTAAACAGAACCCGTAAACTTAACCCTAACACGAAACACAACCTTAACACTAACCTGAAAGCTAAACCAAACCTTAGCCATAACCCTCACCCGATCTTAAACTCCACCCTATCCCTAACCTAAAGCTCACCCTAACTCTAAAGCTATCCCTACCCATATACCAAACCATAACCTTAACCTTGGCGCACCTGTGAAACTAAAACTAACCCTTACAATAATTCTGATCTTAACCCTCACCCTAAACCTAATCCTAATCTTAACCCTGACCATAACCCTAACCTAACCTTAACCCTAACTTGAAACCTACCATAAACTCAAACCTAACCCTAACAATAACTCGAACCCTAACCCTAAACCGAATCCTCACCTTTAACCAAAATTTCACCCTACCCATAACCCTAAACCTACCCTAACTTCATTCAAATCCTAACCCTAACCAAAACTAAAGCTAACCCTAAACCTAACTCTAACCCTAACCCTAAACCTAACCCAAACCCTAACCCTGACCCTAACCTGAACCCAACCCCTAAAACTAACCCTAACCCTCACACTTAACATAAACTTCACTCCAACCCTAACCCTACAACTAAACATAATACGAAATCTCCCCCAACTCTGACCCTAACCCTAATCCTAACCATAAGCCTCACCCTAACTCTAAACGTAAACCGAACCCCGACCCTAACTCTATCTCTAACCCTAATCCTAACCTTAAAACTTACCCTACGCACTCAGCTTAAATGGAAACCTAACACTAACCCTCACAGTAACATCTAAACCTAAACCCTACCCTTAAGCTAACCTTATCTCTAACCTTAAACTAGCCCTAAACCTAACCATGACTTAACCCTAAAACTTACCCTAACCCTAAAACTAATCTTAACCCTAAACCTCATCCTAACCTTAACCCTAAACCCTAACGTTAAGGCTAAGCTCAACCCTCACTCGACTTAAACTTCACCCTAACCCTAACCCTAAACCGAACCCTAAACCTAAAGCTAACCCTAAACCTGACCCTAACATTAATCTAAACAGCAAAACCTAACACTAACCCTAACACTAACCCTCAACCTAACCCTAACCTGATCCTAACCTTAACCCAAACACCTAACTCTAATATTTACCCTAACCTTAATCTTAACCTTCACCCTAAACCTAAGCCTAACTCTAAAACTAAACCTAACCCTAAACTATCCCTTCACTCTAGCCCTAAACCTAAACCTAACCCTAACTCTAACCCTCACACTTAACATAAACTTCACCCTAACCCTAAAACTAAACAGAATACTAAATATCCCCCAACTCTGGCCCTAACCCTAATCCTAAGCATGAACCTAACCCTAACTCTAAACTGAAACCTAACCCTGACCCTAACTCTATCTCTAACCCTAAAACTTACCCTACACGCTCAGCTTAAATGGAAACCTAACACTAACCCTCACACTAACATCGAAACCTAAACCTACCCTTAACCGAATCTTGTCTCTGACCTTAACATAGCCCTAAACCTAACCAACACTTAACCCTAACACTTACCCGAACCCTAAAAGTGATCTTAACCCTAAACCTAATCCGAACCTTAAACCTAACCCTAACCCCTAAGGCTAAGGCTAAGCTCAACCCTCACCCTTAACTTCAACTTCACCCTAACCACAACCCTAAACCAAACCCTAACCCTAAAGCTGCCCTAAACTGGACCCTAACCTTAACACAAAAACCAAAACCTAACCCTAACATTAACCCTATACCTAACCCTAACCTGATCCTAACCTTAAGACAAACACCTAACTCTAATATTTACCCTAACACTAATGTTAACTTAACCTTCACTCTAAACCTAACCCTAAACTATCCCCTCACTCTAGCCCTACACCTAAACCTAACCCTAACCCTAACTCTAACCCTGACCCTAACCGTTAACACCGTAAAACATCAGCTTAACTGTAAACCTAACACTAACCCTCACACGAACCCTAACCCTTTCCCTAAACCTAACCCTATCTCTAATAATAACCCTAACACTGACCTGAACGTAACCCTTACTTATCTTTAAAGTTAACCCTAACCTTAACTCTACCCTAACCCTAACCCTAACCATAACTCTAAAGCTGACCCTAAACCTAACCCTAAACCCTAGCACTAACTCTAACTCTAAACCGAACCCTAACCCTAACCTAGCCCTACCCCTGACCGTAAACATAGCCTTAACCCTAACCTTACCCCTAACCTTACCCTGACCCTAAACCTAACCCGAACACTAATCTTAATCCTAACTCTAACCTTAACCCTAACCCTTACCCTAACCCTCACTATTAACTGAAAATTCACCCTAACCCTGCCTCTAACTCTAACCCTAACCATAACACTTAACCTAAACCTTCACCTTAACTCTAAACCTAATGCTAACCCTCACCCTAAACCCGAACCGTATCTCCAACCCTAAACCTAACACTATCCCGAAACTTATCCCTAACCCTAACCCAAACACGAACAGTAACCCTAATCTAACACTAACCCGAACATTAACCCTAAACTTAAGCCTATCCTAACCATAAACCTAACCTCTAACACTAAGTAGAATCCTCACCGTAATCCTAACCCTTACCTTAACCCTCACCCTGAACCTAAATGTAACTCTAACCCGGAACCTAAACCTAACACTAACCCTAAAGATAACTCCTAACCCTAACCCGAACTTTAAACCTAACCTTAACACTAACCTGAACACAAAATCAAACTCTAGCCCTAACCCTAAGAATAACCCTCACGCCATCCTAAACTTCATCCAACCCTAACCCTAACCTTAACCTTAAACCTAAACCTAACCCAAACCCTAACCTTAAACCAAACTCTAACCATAACGCAACTCCACCTGTAACCCTAAAACTAAGCCTTCCATTAGCCCTGAACCGAAGTCTAGACCTAATCCTAATCCTAACCGTAGACCTAATCCGAACACTAACCCTAACTCTAACCTTGATCTTAAATAGAACACTAATTCTAATTCGAAACCTGAACCTAAACCGAAAACTTACGCTACACCTAACCCTAAGCCTAAACCTAACGCTAACTCCAAGCCTAAACATAACACTTACTCTAAACCCTCACCTTAACTGTAAAACTAACCATAACCCTCACCCTAACCCCTAACCATATCCCCCAACCCTAACCCTAATGCTCTCCATAACCCTAACCCTAACACTGAAGAGAAACCCTAAGCCGTAACGGTAACTCTAACCCAAAGTCTAACCCCTAACACCAAAGCCTAACCCAAACCTGAACCCTAACTCTAACACTAACCCTAAACCTGATCATAAACCTAACCCTAACCATAAACCAAAACTAAGCATGACCAGAACCACAATGACTAACTGGGACCCTCGCCCAAACACTCACCCTAAAGTAAAACTCTAACCCCTAACACCTTACCATAACCGTAATCCTATACTTACCCAACCCTAACCCTCAACCTAACCCTCACCCCAACCACAAAGCCTAACACGAACTGTGACCCTAACCCGAACCGTAACACTAAACTTAAGCCTAACCTAAAATCTTACCCTCATCCTAAAAGTAAACAGAACCCGTAAACTTAACCCTAACACGAAACACAACCTTAACACTAACCTGAAAGCTAAACCAAACCTTAGCCATAACCCTCACCCGATCTTAAACTCCACCCTATCCCTAACCTAAAGCTCACCCTAACTCTAAAGCTATCCCTACCCATATACCAAACCATAACCTTAACCTTGGCGCACCTGTGAAACTAAAACTAACCCTTACAATAATTCTGATCTTAACCCTCACCCTAAACCTAATCCTAATCTTAACCCTGACCATAACCCTAACCTAACCTTAACCCTAACTTGAAACCTACCATAAACTCAAACCTAACCCTAACAATAACTCGAACCCTAACTCTAAACCGAATCCTCACCTTTAACCAAAATTTCACCCTACCCATAACCCTAAACCTACCCTAACTTCATTCAAATCCTAACCCTAACCAAAACTAAAGCTAACCCTAAACCTAACTCTAACCCTAACCCTAACCCTAAACCTAACCCAAACCCTAACCCTGACCCTAACCTGAACCCAACCCCTAAAACTAACCCTAACCCTCACACTTAACATAAACTTCACTCCATCCCTAACCCTACAACTAAACATAATACGAAATCTCCCCCAACTCTGACCCTAACCCTAATCCTAACCATAAGCCTCACCCTAACTCTAAACTTAAACCGAACCCCGACCCTAACTCTATCTCTAACCCTAATCCTAACCTTAAAACTTACCCTACGCACTCAGCTTAAATGGAAACCTAACACTAACCCTCACAATAACATCTAAACCTAAACCCTACCCTTAAGCTAACCTTATCTCTAACCTTAAACTAGCCCTAAACCTAACCATGACTTAACCCTAAAACTTACCCTAACCCTAAAACTAATCTTAACCCTCAACCTCATCCTAACCTTAACCCTAAACCCTAACGTTAAGGCTAAGCTCAGCCCTCACTCGACTTAAACTTCACCCTAACCCTAACCCTAAACCGAACCCTAAACCTAAAGCTAACCCTAAACTTGACCCTAACATTAATCTAAACAGCAAAACCTAACTCTAACCCTAACACTAACCCTAAACCTAACCCTAACCTGATCCTAATCTTAACCCAAACACCTAACTCTAATATTTACCCTAACCTTAATCTTAACCTTCACCCTAAACCTAAGCCTAACTCTAAAACTAAACCTAACCCTAAACTATAACCTCACTCTAGCCCTAAACCTAAACCTAACCCTAACTCTAACCCTCACACTTAACATAAACTTCACCCTAACCCTAAAACTAAACATAATACGAAATATCCCCCAACTCTGGCCCTAACCCTAATCCTAAGCATGAACCTAACCCTAACTCTAAACTGAAACCTAACCCTGACCCTAACTCTATCTCTAACCCTAAAACTTACCCTACACGCTCAGCTTAAATGGAAACCTAACACTAACCCTCACACTAACATCGAAACCTAAACCTACCCTTAACCGAATCTTGTCTCTGACCTTAACATAGCCCTAAACCTAACCAACACTTAACCCTAACACTTACCCGAACCCTAAAAGTGATCTTAACCCTAAACCTAAGCCGAACCTTAAACCTAACCCTAACCCCTAAGGCTAAGGCTAAGCTCAACCCTCACCCTTTTCAACTTCACCCTAATCACAACCCTAAACCAAACCCTAACCCTAAAGCTACCCTAAACTGGACCCTAACCTTAACACAAAAACCAAAACCTAACCCTAACATTAACCCTATACCTAACCCTAACCTGATCCTAACCTTAAGACAAACACCTAACTCTAATATTTACCCTAACACTAATGTTAACTTAACCTTCACTCTAAACCTAACCCTAAACTATCCCCTCACTCTAGCCCTACACCTAAACCTAACCCTAACCCTAACTCTAACCCTGACCCTAACCGTTAACACCGTAAAACATCAGCTTAACTGTAAACCTAACACTAACCCTCACATGAACCCTAACCCTTTCCCTAAACCTAACCCTATCTCTAATAATAACCCTAACACTGACCTGAACGAAACCCTTACTTATCTTTAAAGTTAACCCTAACCTTAACTCTACCCTAACCCTAACTCTAACCCTAACCCTAACCCTAAACCTAACCCTAACCATAACTCTAAAGCTGACTCTAAACCTAAAACTAAACCCTAGCACTAACTCAAACTCTAAACAGAACCCTAACCCTAACCTAGCCCTACCCCTGACCGTAAACATAGCCTTAACCCTAACCTTACCCCTAACCTAACCCTGACCCTAAACCTAACCCTAACACTAATCTTAATCCTAACTCTAACCTTAACCCTAACCCTTACCCTAAACCTCACTGTTAACTGAAAATTCACACTATCCCTGACTCTAACTCTAACCCTAAACATAACACTTACCCTAAACCCTCACCTTAAATCTAAACCTAATGCTAACCCTCACCCTAACCCCGAACCGTATCCCCAACCCTAAACCTAACACTATCCCGAAACTTATCCCTAACCCTTACCCAAACACGAACAGTAACCCTAATCTAACACTAACCCGAACATTAACCCTAAACTTAAGCCTATCCTAACCATAAACCTAACCTCTAACACTAAGTAGAATCCTCACCGTAATCCTAACCCTTACCTTAACCCTCACCCTGAACCTAAATGTAACTCTAACCCTGAACCTAAACCTAACACTAACCCTAAAGATAACTCCTAACCCTAACCCGAACTTTAAACCTAACCTTAACACTAACCTGAACACAAAATCAAACTCTAGCCCTAACCCTAAGAATGACCCTCACGCCATCCTAAACTTCATCGAACCCTAACCCTAACCTTAACCTTAAACCTAAACCTAACCCAAACCCTAACCTTAAACCAAACTCTAACCATAACGCTACTCCACCTGTAACCCTAAAACTAAGCCTTCCATTAGCCCTGAACCGAAGTCTAGACCTAATCCTAATCCTAACCGTACACCTAATCCGAACACTAACCCTAACTCTAACCTTGATCTTAAATAGAACACTAATTCGAATTCGAAACCTGAACCTAAACCGAAAACTTACGCTACACCTAACCCTAAGCCTAAACCTAACGCTAACTCCAAGCCTAAACATAACACTTACTCTAAACCCTCACCTTAACTGTAAAACTAACCATAACCCTCACCCTAACCCCTAACCATATCCCCCAACCCTAACCCTAATGCTCTCCCTAACCCTAACCCTAACACTGAAGAGAAACCCTAAGCCGTAACGGTAACTCTAACCCAAAGTCTAACCCCTAACACCAAAGCCTAACCCAAACCTGAACCCTAACTCTAACACTAACCCTAAACCTGATCATAAACCTAACCCTAACCATAAACCAAAATTAAGCATGACCAGAACCACAATGACTAACTGGGACCCTCGCCCAAACACTCACCCTAAAGTAAAACTCTAACCCCTAACGCCTTACCATAACCGTAATCCTATACTTACCCAACCCTAACCCTCAACCTAACCCTCACCCCAACCACAAAGCCTAACACAAACCGTGACCCTAACCCGACCCGTAACACTAAACTTAAGCCTAACCTAAAATCTTACCCTCATCCTAAAAGTAAACGGAACCCGTAAACTTAACCCTAACACGAAACACAACCTTAACACTAACCTGAAAGCTAAACCAAACCTTAGCCATAACCCTAACACTAACCCTCACCCGATCTTAAACTCCACCCTATCCCTAACCTAAAGCTCACCCTAACTCTAAAGCTATCCCTACCCATATACCAAACCATAACCTTAACCTTGGCGCACCTGTGAAACTAAAACTAACCCTTACAATAATTCTGATCTTAACCCTCACCCTAAACCTAATCCTAATCTTAACCCTGACCGTAACCCTAACCTAACCTTAACCCTAACTTGAAACCTACCATAAACTCAAACCTAACCCTGACAATAACTCTGACCCTAACCCTAAACCGAATCCTCAACTTTAACCAAAATTTCACAATATCCATAACCCTAAACCTACCCTAACTTCATTCAAATCCTAACCCTAACCAAAACTAAAGCTAACCCTAAACCTAACTCTAACCCTAAACCTAAACCTAACCCAAACCCTAACCCTGACCCTAACCTGAACCCAACCCCTAAAACTAACCCTAACCCTCACACTTAACATAAACTTCACTCCAACCCTAACCCTACAAGTAAATATAATACGAAATCTCCCCCAACTCTGACCCTAACCCTAATCCTAACCATAAGCCTCACCCTAACTCTAAACTTAAACCGAACCCCGACCCTAACTCTATCTCTAACCCTAATCCTAACCTTAAAACTTACCCTACACACTCAGCTTAAATGGAAACCTAACACTAACACTCACAATAACATCTAAACCTAAACCCTACCCTTAAGCTAACCTTATCTCTAACCTTAAACTAGATCTAAACCTAACCATGACTTAACCCTAAAACTTACCCTAACCCTAAAACTAATCTTAACCCTAAACCTCATCCTAACCTTAACCCTAAACCCTAACGTTAAGGCTAAGCTCAACCCTCACTCGACTTAAACTTCACCCTAACCCTAACCCTAATCCGAACCCTAACCCTAAAGCTAACCCTAAACCTGACCCTAAATTAATCTAAACAGCAAAACCTAACACTAACCCTAACACTAACCCTAATCCTAACCCTAACCAGATCCTAACCTTAACCCAAACACCTAACTCTAATATTTACCCTAACCTTAATCTTAACCTTCACCCTAAACCTAAGCCTAACTCTAAACCAAATGTAACCCTAAACTATCCCTTCACTCTAGCCCTAAACCTAAACCTAACCCTAACTCTAACCCTCACACTTAACATAAACTTCATCCTAACCCTAAAACTAAACATAATACGAAATATCCCCAACTCTGGCCCTAACCCTAATCCTAAGCATGAACCTAACCCTAACTCTAAACTGAAACCTAACCCTGACCCTAACTCTATCTCTAACCCTAAAACTTACCCTACACGCTCAGCTTAAATGGAAACCTAACACTAACCCTCACACTAACATCTAAACCTAAACCTACCCTTAACCGAATCTTGTCTCTGACCTTAACATAGCCCTAAACCTAACCAACACTTAACCCTAACACTTACCCGAACCCTAAAAGTGATCTTAACCCTAAACCTAATCCGAACCTTAAACCTAACCCTAACCCCTAAGGCTAAGGCTAAGCTCAACCCTCACCCTTAACTTCAACTTCACCCTAACCACAACCCTAAACCAAACCCTAACCCTAAAGATACCCTAAACTGGACCCTAACCTTAACACAAAAACCAAAACCTAACCCTAACATTAACCCTATACCTAACCCTAACCTGATCCTAACCTTAAGACAAACACCTAACTCTAATATTTACCCTAACACTAATGTTAACTTAACCTTCACTCTAAACCTAACCCTAAACTATCCCCTCACTCTAGCCCTACACCTAAACCTAACCCTAACCCTAACTCTAACCCTGACCCTAACCGTTAACACCGTAAAACATCAGCTTAACTGTAAACCTAACACTAACTCTCACACGAACCCTAAACCTTTCCCTAAACCTAACCCTATCTCTAATAATAACCCTAACAATGACCTGAACGTAACCCTTACTTATCTTTAAAGTTAACCCTAACCTTAACTCTACCCTAACCCTAACCCTAACCCTAACCATAACTCTAAAGCTGACCCTAAACCTAACCCTAAACCCTAGCACTAACTCTAACTCGAAACAGAACCCTAACCCTAACCTAGCCCTACCCCTGACCGTAAACATAGCCTTAACCCTAACCTTACCCCTAACCTAACCCTGACCCTAAACCTAACCCTAACACTAATCTTAATCCTAACTCTAACCTTAACCCTAACCCTTACCCTAACCCTCACTGTTAACTGAAAATTCACACTAACCCTGACTCTAACTCTAACCCTAACCATAACACTTACCCTAAACCCTCACCTTAACTCTAAACCTAATGCTAACCCTCACCCTAAACCCGAACCGTATCCCCAACCCTAAACCTAACACTATTCCGAAACTTATCCCTAACCCTAACCCAAACACGAACAGTAACCCTAATCTAACACTAACCCGAACATTAACCCTAAACTTAAGCCTATCCTAACCATAAACCTAACCTCTAACACTAAGTAGAATCCTCACCGTAATCCTAACCCTTACCTTAACCCTCACCCTGAACCTAAATGTAACTCTAACCCTGAACCTAAACCTAACACTAACCCTAAAGATAACTCCTAACCCTAACCCGAACTTTAAACCTAACCTTAACACTAACCTGAACACAAAATCAAACTCCAGCCCTAACCCTAAGAATAACCCTCACGCCATCCTAAACTTCATCCAACCCTAACCCTAACCTTAACCTTAAACCTAAACCTAACCCAAACCCTAACCTTAAACCAAACTCTAACCATAACGCTACTCCACCTGTAACCCTAAAACTAAGCCTTCCATTATCCCTGAACCGAAGTCTAGACCTAATCCTAATCCTAACCGTACACCTAATCCGAACACTAACCCTAACTCTAACCTTGATCTTAAATAGAACACTAATTTTAATTCGAAACCTGAACCTAAACCGAAAACTTACGCTACACCTAACCCTAAGCCTAAACATAACGCTAACTCCAAGCCTAAACATAACACTTACTCTAAACCCTCACCTTAACTGTAAAACTAACCATAACCCTCACCCTAACCCCTAACCATATCCCCCAACCCTAACCCTAATGCTCTCCCTAACCCTAACCCTAACACTGAAGAGAAACCCTAAGCCGTAACGGTAACTCTAACCCAAAGTCTAACCCCTAACACCAAAGCCTAACGCAAACCTGAACCCTAACTCTAACACTAACCCTAAACCTGATCATAAACCTAACCCTAACCATAAACCAAAATTAAGCATGACCAGAACCACAATGACTAACTGGGACCCTCGCCCAAACACTCACCCTAAAGTAAAACTCTAACCCCTAACACCTTACCATAACCGTAATCCTATACTTACCCAACCCTAACCCTCAACCTAACCCTCACCCCAACCACAAAGCCTAACACAAACCGTGACCCTAACCCGACCCGTAACACTAAACTTAAGCCTAACCTAAAATCTTACCCTCATCCTAAAAGTAAACGGAACCCGTAAACTTAACCCTAACACGAAACACAACCTTAACACTAACCTGAAAGCTAAACCAAACCTTAGCCATAACCCTAACACTAACCCTCACCCGATCTTAAACTCCACCCTATCCCTAACCTAAAGCTCACCCTAACTCTAAAGCTATCCCTACCCATATACCAAACCATAACCTTAACCTTGGCGCACCTGTGAAACTAAAACTAAACCTTACAATAATTCTGATCTTAACCCTCACCCTAAACCTAATCCTAATCTTAACCCTGACCGTAACCCTAACCTAACCTTAACCCTAACTTGAAACCTACCGTAAACTCAAACCTAACCCTAACAATAACTCGAACCCTAACCCTAAACCGAATCCTCACCTTTAACCAAAATTTCACCCTACCCATAACCCTAAACCTACCCTAACTTCATTCAAATCCTAACCCTAACCAAAACTAAAGCTAACCCTAAACCTAACTCTAACCCTAACCCTAACCCTAAACCTAACCCAAACCCTAACTCTGACCCTAACCTGAACCCAACCCCTAAAACTAACCCTAACCCTCACACTTAACATAAACTTCACTCCAACCCTAACCCTACAACTAAATATAATACGAAATCTCCCCCAACTCTGACCCTAACCCTAATCCTAACCATAAGCCTCACCCTAACTCTAAACTTAAACCGAACCCCGACCCTAACTCTATCTCTAACCCTAATCCTAACCTTAAAACTTACCCTACACACTCAGCTTAAATGGAAATCTAACACTAACACTCACAATAACATCTAAACCTAAACCCTACCCTTAAGCTAACCTTATCTCTAACCTTAAACTAGCCCTAAACCTAACCATGACTTAACCCTAAAACTTACCCTAACCCTAAAACTAATCTTAACCCTAAACCTCATCCTAACCTTAACCCTAAACCCTAACGTTAAGGCTAAGCTCAACCCTCACTCGACTTAAACTTCACCCTAACCCTAACCCTAAACCGAACCCTAACCCTAAAGCTAACCCTAAACCTGACCCTAAATTAAACAGCAAAACCTAACACTAACCCTAACACTAACCCTAAACCTAACCCTAACCAGATCCTAACCTTAACCCAAACACCTAACTCTAATATTTACCCTAACCTTAATCTTAACCTTCACCCTAAACCTAAGCCTAACTCTAAAACTAAACCTAACCCTAAACTATCCCCTCACTCTAGCCCTAAACCTAAACCTAACCCTAACTCTAACCCTCACACTTAACATAAACTTCACCCTAACCCTAAAACTAAACATAATACTAAATATCCCGCAACTCTGGCCCTAACCCTAATCCTAAGCATGAACCTAACCCTAACTCTAAACTGAAACCTAACCCTGACCCTAACTCTATCTCTAACCCTAAAACTTAGCCTGCATGCTCAGCTTAAATGGAAACCTAACACTAACCCTCACACTAACATCTAAACCTAAACCTACCCTTAACCGAATCTTGTCTCTGACCTTAACATAGCCCTAAACCTAACCAACACTTAACCCTAACACTTACCGGAACCCTAAAAGTGATCTTAACCCTAAACCTAATCTGAACCTTAAACCTAACCCTAACCCCTAAGGCTAAGGCTAAGCTCAACCCTCACCCTTAACTTCAACTTCACCCTAACCACAACCCTAAACCAAACCCTAACCCTAAAGATACCCTAAACTGGACCCTAACCTTAACACAAAAACCAAAACCTAACCCTAACATTAACCCTATACCTAACCCTAACCTGATCCTAACCTTAAGACAAACACCTAACTCTAATATTTACCCTAACACTAATGTTAACTTAACCTTCACTCTAAACCTAACCCTAAACTATCCCCTCACTCTAGCCCTACACCTAAACCTAACCCTAACCCTAACTCTAACCCTGACCCTAACCGTTAACACCGTAAAACATCAGCTTAACTGTAAACCTAACACTAACCCTCACACGAACCCTAACCCTTTCCCTAAACCTAACCCTATCTCTAATAATAACCCTAACACTGACCTGAACGTAACCCTTACTTATCTTTAAAGTTAACCCTAACCTTAACTCTACCCTAACCCTAACCCTAACCATAACTCTAAAGCTGACCCTAAACCTATCCCTAAACCCTAGCACTAACTCTAACTCGAAACAGAACCCTAACCCTAACCTAGCCCTACCCCTGACCGTAAACATAGCCTTAACCCTAACCTTACCCCTAACCTAACCCTGACCCTAAACCTAACCCTAACACTAATCTTAATCCTAACTCTAACCTTAACCCTAACCCTTACCCTAACCCTCACTGTTAACTGAAAATTCACACTAACCCTGACTCTAACTCTAACCCTAACCATAACACTTACCCTAAACCCTCACCTTAACTCTAAACCTAATGCTAACCCTCACCCTAAACCCGAACCGTATCCCCAACCCTAAACCTAACACTATCCCGAAACTTATCCCTAACCCTAACCCAAACACGAACAGTAAGCCTAATCTAACACTAACCCGAACATTAACCCTAAACTTAAGCCTATCCTAACCATAAACCTAACCTCTAACACTAAGTAGAATCCTCACCGTAATCCTAACCCTTACCTTAACCCTCACCCTGAACCTAAATGTAACTCTAACCCTGAACCTAAACCTAACACTAACCCTAAAGATAACTCCTAACCCTAACCCGAACTTTAAACCTAACCTTAACACTAACCTGAACACAAAATCAAACTCTAGCCCTAACCCTAAGAATAACCCTCACGCCATCCTAAACTTCATCCAACCCTAACCCTAACCTTAACCTTAAACCTAAACCTAACCCAAACCCTAACCTTAAACCAAACTCTAACCATAACGCTACTCCACCTGTAACCCTAAAACTAAGCCTTCCATTAGCCCTGAACCGAAGTCTAGACCTAATCCTAATCCTAACCGTACACCTAATCCGAACACTAACCCTAACTCTAACCTTGATCTTAAATAGAAGACTAATTTTAATTCGAAACCTGAACCTAAACCGAAAAATTACGCTACACCTAACCCTAAGCCTAAACCTAACGCTAACTCCAAGCCTAAACATAACACTTACTCTAAACCCTCACCTTAACTGTAAAACTAACCATAACCCTCACCCTAACCCCTAACCATATCCCCCAACCCTAACCCTAATGCTCTCCCTAACCCTAACCCTAACACTGAAGAGAAACCCTAAGCCGTAACGGTAACTCTAACCCAAAGTCTAACCCCTAACACCAAAGCCTAACGCAAACCTGAACCCTAACTCTAACACTAACCCTAAACCTGATCATAAACCTAACCCTAACCATAAACCAAAATTAAGCATGACCAGAACCACAATGACTAACTGGGACCCTCGCCCAAACACTCACCCTAAAGTAAAACTCTAACCCCTAACACCTTACCATAACCGTAATCCTATACTTACCCAACCCTAACCCTCAACCTAACCCTCACCCCAACCACAAAGCCTAACACAAACCGTGACCCTAACCCGACCCGTAACACTAAACTTAAGCCTAACCTAAAATCTTACCCTCATCCTAAAAGTAAACGGAACCCGTAAACTTAACCCTAACACGAAACACAACCTTAACACTAACCTGAAAGCTAAACCAAACCTTAGCCATAACCCTAACACTAACCCTCACCCGATCTTAAACTCCACCCTATCCCTAATCTAAAGCTCACCCTAACTCTAAAGCTATCCCTACCCATATACCAAACCATAACCTTAACCTTGGCGCACCTGTGAAACTAAAACTAACCCTTACAATAATTCTGATCTTAACCCTCACCCTAAACCTAATCCTAATCTTAACCCTGACCGTAACCCTAACCTAACCTTAACCCTAACTTGAAACCTACCATAAACTCAAACCTAACCCTAACAATAACTCGAACCCTAACCCTAAACCGAATCCTCACCTTTAACCAAAATTTCACCCTACCCATAACCCTAAACCTACCCTAACTTCATTCAAATCCTAACCCTAACCAAAACTAAAGCTAACCCTAAACCTAACTCTAACCCTAACCCTAACCCTAAACCTAACCCAAACCCTAACCCTGACCCTAACCTGAACCCAACCCCTAAAACTAACCCTAACCCTCACACTTAACATAAACTTCACTCCAACCCTAACCCTACAACTAAATATAATACGAAATCTCCCCCAACTCTGACCCTAACCCTAATCCTAACCATAAGCCTCACCCTAACTCTAAACTTAAACCGAACCCCGACCCTAACTCTATCTCTAACCCTAATCCTAACCTTAAAACTTACCCTACACACTCAGCTTAAATGGAAACCTAACACTAACACTCACAATAACATCTAAACCTAAACCCTACCCTTAAGCTAACCTTATCTCTAACCTTAAACTAGCCCTAAACCTAACCATGACTTAACCCTAAAACTTACCCTAACCCTAAAACTAATCTTAACCCTAAACCTCATCCTAACCTTAACCCTAAACCCTAACGTTAAGGCTAAGCTCAACCCTCACTCGACTTAAACTTCACCCTAACCCTAACCCTAAACCGAACCCTAACCCTAAAGCTAACCCTAAACCTGACCCTAAATTAATCTAAACAGCAAAACCTAACACTAACCCTAACACTAACCCTAAACCTAACCCTAACCAGATCCTAACCTTAACCCAAACACCTAACTCTAATATTTACCCTAACCTTAATCTTAACCTTCACCCTAAACCTAAGCCTAACTCTAAAACTAAACCTAACCCTAAACTATCCCCTCACTCTAGCCCTAAACCTAAACCTAACCCTAACTCTAACCCTCACACTTAACATAAACTTCACCCTAACCCTAAAACTAAACATAATACTAAATATCCCGCAACTCTGGCCCTAACCCTAATCCTAAGCATGAACCTAACCCTAACTCTAAACTGAAACCTAACCCTGACCCTAACTCTATCTCTAACCCTAAAACTTACCCTACACGCTCAGCTTAAATGGAAACCTAACACTAACCCTCACACTAACATCTAAACCTAAACCTACCCTTAACCGAATCTTGTCTCTGACCTTAACATAGCCCTAAACCTAACCAACACTTAACCCTAACACTTACCCGAACCCTAAAAGTGATCTTAACCCTAAACCTAAGCCGAACCTTAAACCTAACCCTAACCCCTAAGGCTAAGGCTAAGCTCAACCCTCACCCTTAACTTCAACTTCACCCTAACCACAACCCTAAACCAAACCCTAACCCTAAAGCTACCCTAAACTGGACCCTAACCTTAACACAAAAACCAAAACCTAACCCTAACATTAACCCTATACCTAACCCTAACCTGATCCTAACCTTAAGACAAACACCTAACTCTAATATTTACCCTAACACTAATGTTAACTTAACCTTCACTCTAAACCTAACCCTAAACTATCCCCTCACTCTAGCCCTACACCTAAACCTAACCCTAACCCTAACTCTAACCCTGACCCTAACCGTTAACACCGTAAAACATCAGCTTAACTGTAAACCTAACACTAACCCTCACACGAACCCTAACCCTTTCCCTAAACCTAACCCTATCTCTAATAATAACCCTAACACTGACCTGAACGTAACCCTTACTTATCTTTAAAGTTAACCCTAACCTTAACTCTACCCTAACCCTAACCCTAACCCTAACCATAACTCTAAAGCTGACCCTAAACCTAACCCTAAACCCTAGCACTAACTCTAACTCGAAACAGAACCCTAACTCTAACCTAGCCCTACCCCTGACCGTAAACATAGCCTTAACCCTAACCTTACCCCTAACCTAACCCTGACCCTAAACCTAACCCTAACACTAATCTTAATCCTAACTCTAACCTTAACCCTAACCCTTACCCTAACCCTCACTGTTAACTGAAAATTCACACTAACCCTGACTCTAACTCTAACCCTAACCATAACACTTACCCTAAACCCTCACCTTAACTCTAAACCTAATGCTAACCCTCACCCTAAACCCGGACCGTATCCCCAACCCTAAACCTAACACTATCCCGAAACTTATCCCTAACCCTAACCCAAACACGAACAGTAACCCTAATCTAACACTAACCCGAACATTAACCCTAAACTTAAGCCTATCCTAACCATAAAGCTAACCTCTAACACTAAGTAGAATCCTCACCGTAATCCTAACCCTTACCTTAACCCTCACCCTGAACCTAAATGTAACTCTAACCCTGAACCTAAACCTAACACTAACCCTAAAGATAACTCCTAACCCTAACCCGAACTTTAAACCTAACCTTAACACTAACCTGAACACAAAATCAAACTCCAGCCCTAACCCTAAGAATAACCCTCACGCCATCCTAAACTTCATCCAACCCTAACCCTAACCTTAACCTTAAACCTAAACCTAACCCAAACCCTAACCTTAAACCAAACTCTAACCATAACGCTACTCCACCTGTAACCCTAAAACTAAGCCTTCCATTAGCCCTGAACCGAAGTCTAGACCTAATCCTAATCCTAACCGTACACCTAATCCGAACACTAACCCTAACTCTAACCTTGATCTTAAATAGAACACTAATTCGAATTCGAAACCTGAACCTAAACCGAAAACTTACGCTACACCTAACCCTAAGCCTAAACCTAACGCTAACTCCAAGCCTAAACATAACACTTACTCTAAACCCTCACCTTAACTGTAAAACTAACCATAACCCTCACCCTAACCCCTAACCATATCCCCCAACCCTAACCCTAATGCTCTCCCTAACCCTAACCCTAACACTGAAGAGAAACCCTAAGCCGTAACGGTAACTCTAACCCAAAGTCTAACCCCTAACACCAAAGCCTAACGCAAACCTGAACCCTAACTCTAACACTAACCCTAAACCTGATCATAAACCTAACCCTAACCATAAACCAAAATTAAGCATGACCAGAACCACAATGACTAACTGGGACCCTCGCCCAAACACTCACCCTAAAGTAAAACTCTAACCCCTAACACCTTACCATAACCGTAATCCTATACTTACCCAACCCTAACCCTCAACCTAACCCTCACCCCAACCACAAAGCCTAACACAAACCGTGACCCTAACCCGACCCGTAACACTAAACTTAAGCCTAACCTAAAATCTTACCCTCATCCTAAAAGTAAACGGAACCCGTAAACTTAACCCTAACACGAAACACAACCTTAACACTAACCTGAAAGCTAAACCAAACCTTAGCCATAACCCTAACACTAACCCTCACCCGATCTTAAACTCCACCCTATCCCTAATCTAAAGCTCACCCTAACTCTAAAGCTATCCCTACCCATATACCAAACCATAACCTTAACCTTGGCGCACCTGTGAAACTAAAACTAACCCTTACAATAATTCTGATCTTAACCCTCACCCTAAACCTAATCCTAATCTTAACCCTGACCGTAACCCTAACCTAACCTTAACCCTAACTTGAAACCTACCATAAACTCAAACCTAACCCTAACAATAACTCGAACCCTAACCCTAAACCGAATCCTCACCTTTAACCAAAATTTCACCCTACCCATAACCCTAAACCTACCCTAACTTCATTCAAATCCTAACCCTAACCAAAACTAAAGCTAACCCTAAACCTAACTCTAACCCTAACCCTAACCCTAAACCTAACCCAAACCCTAACCCTGACCCTAACCTGAACCCAACCCCTAAAACTAACCCTAACCCTCACACTTAACATAAACTTCACTCCAACCCTAACCCTACAACTAAATATAATACGAAATCTCCCCCAACTCTGACCCTAACCCTAATCCTAACCATAAGCCTCACCCTAACTCTAAACTTAAACCGAACCCCGACCCTAACTCTATCTCTAACCCTAATCCTAACCTTAAAACTTACCCTACACACTCAGCTTAAATGGAAACCTAACACTAACACTCACAATAACATCTAAACCTAAACCCTACCCTTAAGCTAACCTTATCTCTAACCTTAAACTAGCCCTAAACCTAACCATGACTTAACCCTAAAACTTACCCTAACCCTAAAACTAATCTTAACCCTAAACCTCATCCTAACCTTAACCCTAAACCCTAACGTTAAGGCTAAGCTCAACCCTCACTCGACTTAAACTTCACCCTAACCCTAACCCTAAACCGAACCCTAACCCTAAAGCTAACCCTAAACCTGACCCTAAATTAATCTAAACAGCAAAACCTAACACTAACCCTAACACTAACCCTAAACCTAACCCTAACCAGATCCTAACCTTAACCCAAACACCTAACTCTAATATTTACCCTAACCTTAATCTTAACCTTCACCCTAAACCTAAGCCTAACTCTAAAACTAAACCTAACCCTAAACTATCCCCTCACTCTAGCCCTAAACCTAAACCTAACCCTAACTCTAACCCTCACACTTAACATAAACTTCACCCTAAAACTAAACATAATACTAAATATCCCGCAACTCTGGCCCTAACCCTAATCCTAAGCATGAACCTAACCCTAACTCTAAACTGAAACCTAACCCTGACCCTAACTCTATCTCTAACCCTAAAACTTACCCTACACGCTCAGCTTAAATGGAAACCTAACACTAACCCTCACACTAACATCTAAACCTAAACCTACCCTTAACCGAATCTTGTCTCTGACCTTAACATAGCCCTAAACCTAACCAACACTTAACCCTAACACTTACCCGAACCCTAAAAGTGATCTTAACCCTAAACCTAAGCCGAACCTTAAACCTAACCCTAACCCCTAAGGCTAAGGCTAAGCTCAACCCTCACCCTTAACTTCAACTTCACCCTAACCACAACCCTAAACCAAACCCTAACCCTAAAGCTACCCTAAACTGGACCCTAACCTTAACACAAAAACCAAAACCTAACCCTAACATTAACCCTATACCTAACCCTAACCTGATCCTAACCTTAGGACAAACACCTAACTCTAATATTTACCCTAACACTAATGTTAACTTAACCTTCACTCTAAACCTAACCCTAAACTATCCCCTCACTCTAGCCCTACACCTAAACCTAACCCTAACCCTAACTCTAACCCTGACCCTAACCGTTAACACCGTAAAACATCAGCTTAACTGTAAACCTAACACTAACCCTCACACGAACCCTAACCCTTTCCCTAAACCTAACCCTATCTCTAATAATAACCCTAACACTGACCTGAACGTAACCCTTACTTATCTTTAAAGTTAACCCTAACCTTAACTCTACCCTAACCCTAACCCTAACCCTAACCATAACTCTAAAGCTGACCCTAAACCTATCCCTAAACCCTAGCACTAACTCTAACTCGAAACAGAACCCTAACCCTAACCTAGCCCTACCCCTGACCGTAAACATAGCCTTAACCCTAACCTTACCCCTAACCTAACCCTGACCCTAAACCTAACCCTAACACTAATCTTAATCCTAACTCTAACCTTAACCCTAACCCTTACCCTAACCCTCACTGTTAACTGAAAATTCACACTAACCCTGACTCTAACTCTAACCCTAACCATAACACTTACCCTAAACCCTCACCTTAACTCTAAACCTAATGCTAACCCTCACCCTAAACCCGAACCGTATCCCCAACCCTAAACCTAACACTATCCCGAAACTTATCCCTAACCCTAACCCAAACACGAACAGTAAGCCTAATCTAACACTAACCCGAACATTAACCCTAAACTTAAGCCTATCCTAACCATAAACCTAACCTCTAACACTAAGTAGAATCCTCACCGTAATCCTAACCCTTACCTTAACCCTCACCCTGAACCTAAATGTAACTCTAACCCTGAACCTAAACCTAACACTAACCCTAAAGATAACTCCTAACCCTAACCCGAACTTTAAACCTAACCTTAACACTAACCTGAACACAAAATCAAACTCCAGCCCTAACCCTAAGAATAACCCTCACGCCATCCTAAACTTCATCCAACCCTAACCCTAACCTTAACCTTAAACCTAAACCTAACCCAAACCCTAACCTTAAACCAAACTCTAACCATAACGCTACTCCACCTGTAACCCTAAAACTAAGCCTTCCATTAGCCCTGAACCGAAGTCTAGACCTAATCCTAATCCTAACCGTACACCTAATCCGAACACTAACCCTAACTCTAACCTTGATCTTAAATAGAAGACTAATTTTAATTCGAAACCTGAACCTAAACCGAAAAATTACGCTACACCTAACCCTAAGCCTAAACCTAACGCTAACTCCAAGCCTAAACATAACACTTACTCTAAACCCTCACCTTAACTGTAAAACTAACCATAACCCTCACCCTAACCCCTAACCATATCCCCCAACCCTAACCCTAATGCTCTCCCTAACCCTAACCCTAACACTGAAGAGAAACCCTAAGCCGTAACGGTAACTCTAACCCAAAGTCTAACCCCTAACACCAAAGCCTAACGCAAACCTGAACCCTAACTCTAACACTAACCCTAAACCTGATCATAAACCTAACCCTAACCATAAACCAAAATTAAGCATGACCAGAACCACAATGACTAACTGGGACCCTCGCCCAAACACTCATCCTAAAGTAAAACTCTAACCCCTAACACCTTACCATAACCGTAATCCTATACTTACCCAACCCTAACCCTCAACCTAACCCTCACCCCAACCACAAAGCCTAACACAAACCGTGACCCTAACCCGACCCGTAACACTAAACTTAAGCCTAACCTAAAATCTTACCCTCATCCTAAAAGTAAACGGAACCCGTAAACTTAACCCTAACACGAAACACAACCTGAACACTAACCTGAAAGCTAAACCAAACCTTAGCCATAACCCTAACACTAACCCTCACCCGATCTTAAACTCCACCCTATCCCTAATCTAAAGCTCACCCTAACTCTAAAGCTATCCCTACCCATATACCAAACCATAACCTTAACCTTGGCGCACCTGTGAAACTAAAACTAACCCTTACAATAATTCTGATCTTAACCCTCACCCTAAACCTAATCCTAATCTTAACCCTGACCGTAACCCTAACCTAACCTTAACCCTAACTTGAAACCTACCATAAACTCAAACCTAACCCTAACAATAACTCGAACCCTAACCCTAAACCGAATCCTCACCTTTAACCAAAATTTCACCCTACCCATAACCCTAAACCTACCCTAACTTCATTCAAATCCTAACCCTAACCAAAACTAAAGCTAACCCTAAACCTAACCCATACCCTAACCCTGACCCTAACCTGAACCCAACCCCTAAAACTAACCCTAACCCTCACACTTAACATAAACTTCACTCCAACCCTAACCCTACAACTAAATATAATACGAAATCTCCCCCAACTCTGACCCTAACCCTAATCCTAACCATAAGCCTCACCCTAACTCTAAACTTAAACCGAACCCCGACCCTAACTCTATCTCTAACCCTAATCCTAACCTTAAAACTTACCCTACACACTCAGCTTAAATGGAAACCTAACACTAACACTCACAATAACATCTAAACCTAAACCCTACCCTTAAGCTAACCTTATCTCTAACCTTAAACTAGCCCTAAACCTAACCATGACTTAACCCTAAAACTTACCCTAACCCTAAAACTAATCTTAACCCTAAACCTCATCCTAACCTTAACCCTAAACCCTAACGTTAAGGCTAAGCTCAACCCTCACTCGACTTAAACTTCACCCTAACCCTAACCCTAAACCGAACCCTAACCCTAAAGCTAACCCTAAACCTGACCCTAAATTAATCTAAACAGCAAAACCTAACACTAACCCTAACACTAACCCTAAACCTAACCCTAACCAGATCCTAACCTTAACCCAAACACCTAACTCTAATATTTACCCTAACCTTAATCTTAACCTTCACCCTAAACCTAAGCCTAACTCTAAAACTAAACCTAACCCTAAACTATCCCCTCACTCTAGCCCTAAACCTAAACCTAACCCTAACTCTAACCCTCACACTTAACATAAACTTCACCCTAACCCTAAAACTAAACATAATACTAAATATCCCCCAACTCTGGCCCTAACCCTAATCCTAAGCATGAACCTAACCCTAACTCTAAACTGAAACCTAACCCTGACCCTAACTCTATCTCTAACCCTAAAACTTACCCTACACGCTCAGCTTAAATGGAAACCTAACACTAACCCTCACACTAACATCTAAACCTAAACCTACCCTTAACCGAATCTTGTCTCTGACCTTAACATAGCCCTAAACCTAACCAACACTTAACCCTAACACTTACCCGAACCCTAAAAGTGATCTTAACCCTAAACCTAAGCCGAACCTTAAACCTAACCCTAACCCCTAAGGCTAAGGCTAAGCTCAACCCTCACCCTTAACTTCAACTTCACCCTAACCACAACCCTAAACCAAACCCTAACCCTAAAGATACCCTAAACTGGACCCTAACCTTAACACAAAAACCAAAACCTAACCCTAACATTAACCCTATACCTAACCCTAACCTGATCCTAACCTTAACACAAACACCTAACTCTAATATTTACCCTAACACTAATGTTAACTTAACCTTCACTCTAAACCTAACCCTAAACTATCCCCTCACTCTAGCCCTACACCTAAACCTAACCCTAACCCTAACTCTAACCCTGACCCTAACCGTTAACACCGTAAAACATCAGCTTAACTGTAAACCTAACACTAACCCTCACACGAACCCTAACCCTTTCCCTAAACCTAACCCTATCTCTAATAATAACCCTAACACTGACCTGAACGTAACCCTTACTTATCTTTAAAGTTAACCCTAACCTTAACTCTACCCTAACCCTAACCCTAACCATAACTCTAAAGCTGACCCTAAACCTATCCCTAAACCCTAGCACTAACTCTAACTCGAAACAGAACCCTAACCCTAACCTAGCCCTACCCCTGACCGTAAACATAGCCTTAACCCTAACCTTACCCCTAACCTAACCCTGACCCTAAACCTAACCCTAACACTAATCTTAATCCTAACTCTAACCTTAACCCGAACCCTTACCCTAACCCTCACTGTTAACTGAAAATTCACACTAACCCTGACTCTAACTCTAACCCTAACCATAACACTTACCCTAAACCCTCACCTTAACTCTAAACCTAATGCTAACCCTCACCCTAAACCCGGACCGTATCCCCAACCCTAAACCTAACACTATCCCGAAACTTATCCCTAACCCTAACCCAAACACGAACAGTAAGCCTAATCTAACACTAACCCGAACATTAACCCTAAACTTAAGCCTATCCTAACCATAAACCTAACCTCTAACACTAAGTAGAATCCTCACCGTAATCCTAACCCTTACCTTAACCCTCACCCTGAACCTAAATGTAACTCTAACCCTGAACCTAAACCTAACACTAACCCTAAAGATAACTCCTAACCCTAACCCGAACTTTAAACCTAACCTTAACACTAACCTGAACACAAAATCAAACTCCAGCCCTAACCCTAAGAATAACCCTCACGCCATCCTAAACTTCATCCAACCCTAACCCTAACCTTAACCTTAAACCTAAACCTAACCCAAACCCTAACCTTAAACCAAACTCTAACCATAACGCTACTCCACCTGTAACCCTAAAACTAAGCCTTCCATTAGCCCTGAACCGAAGTCTAGACCTAATCCTAATCCTAACCGTACACCTAATCCGAACACTAACCCTAACTCTAACCTTGATCTTAAATAGAACACTAATTCTAATTCGAAACCTGAACCTAAACCGAAAACTTAAGCTACACCTAACCCTAACCCTAAACCTAACGCTAACTCCAAGCCTAAACATAACACTTACTCTAAACCCTCACCTTAACTGTAAAACTAACCATAACCCTCACCCTAACCCCTAACCATATCCCCCAACCCTAACCCTAATGCTCTCCCTAACCCTAACCCTAACACTGAAGAGAAACCCTAAGCCGTAACGGTAACTCTAACCCAAAGTCTAACCCCTAACACCAAAGCCTAACCCAAACCTGAACCCTAACTCTAACACTAACCCTAAACCTGATCATAAACCTAACCCTAACCATAAACCAAAATTAAGCATGACCAGAACCACAATGACTAACTGGGACCCTCGCCCAAACACTCACCCTAAAGTAAAACTCTAACCCCTAACACCTTACCATAACCGTAATCCTATACTTACCCAACCCTAACCCTCAACCTAACCCTCACCCCAACCACAAAGCCTAACACAAACCGTGACCCTAACCCGACCCGTAACACTAAACTTAAGCCTAACCTAAAATCTTACCCTCATCCTAAAAGTAAACGGAACCCGTAAACATAACCCTAACACGAAACACAACCTTAACACTAACCTGAAAGCTAAACCAAACCTTAGCCATAACCCTAAAACTAACCCTCACCCGATCTTAAACTCCACCCTATCCCTAATCTAAAGCTCACCCTAACTCTAAAGCTATCCCTACCCATATACCAAACCATAACCTTAACCTTGGCGCACCTGTGAAACTAAAACTAACCCTTACAATAATTCTGATCTTAACCCTCACCCTAAACCTAATCCTAATCTTAACCCTGACCGTAACCCTAACCTAACCTTAACCCTAACTTGAAACCTACCATAAACTCAAACCTAACCCTAACAATAACTCGAACCCTAACCCTAAACCGAATCCTCACCTTTAACCAAAATTTCACCCTACCCATAACCCTAAACCTACCCTAACTTCATTCAAATCCTAACCCTAACCAAAACTAAAGCTAACCCTAAACCTAACTCTAACCCTAACCCTAACCCTAAACCTAACCCAAACCCTAACCCTGACCCTAACCTGAACCCAACCCCTAAAACTAACCCTAACCCTCACACTTAACATAAACTTCACTCCAACCCTAACCCTACAACTAAACATAATACGAAATCTCCCCCAACTCTGACCCTAACCCTAATCCTAACCATAAGCCTCACCCTAACTCTAAACTTAAACCGAACCCCGACCCTAACTCTATCTCTAACCCTAATCCTAACCTTAAAACTTACCCTACACACTCAGCTTAAATGGAAACCTAACACTAACCCTCACAATAACATCTAAACCTAAACCCTACCCTTAAGCTAACCTTATCTCTAACCTTAAACTAGCCCTAAACCTAACCATGACTTAACCCTAAAACTTACCCTAACCCTAAAACGAATCTTAACCCTAAACCTCATCCTAACCTTAACCCTAAACCCTAACGTTAAGGCTAAGCTCAACCCTCACTCGACTTAAACTTCACCCTAACCCTAACCCTAAACCGAACCCTAACCCTAAAGCTAACCCTAAACCTGACCCTAAATTAATCTAAACAGCAAAACCTAACACTAACCCTAACACTAACCCTAAACCTAACCCTAACCAGATCCTAACCTTAACCCAAACACCTAACTCTAATATTTACCCTAACCTTAATCTTAACCTTCACCCTAAACCTAAGCCTAACTCTAAAACTAAACCTAACCCTAAACTATAACCTCACTCTAGCCCTAAACCTAAACCTAACCCTAACTCTAACCCTCACACTTAACATAAACTTCACCCTAACCCTAAAACTAAACATAATACTAAATATCCCGCAACTCTGGCCCTAACCCTAATCCTAAGCATGAACCTAACCCTAACTCTAAACTGAAACCTAACCCTGACCCTAACTCTATCTCTAACCCTAAAAGTTACCCTACACGCTCAGCTTAAATGGAAACCTAACACTAACCCTCACACTAATATCTAAACCTAAACCTACCCTTAACCGAATCTTGTCTCTGACCTTAACATAGCCCTAAACCTAACCAACACTTAACCCTAACACTTACCCGAACCCTAAAAGTGATCTTAACCCTAAACCTAAGCCGAACCTTAAACCTAACCCTAACCCCTAAGGCTAAGGCTAAGCTCAACCCTCACCCTTAACTTCAACTTCACCCTAACCACAACCCTAAACCAAAGCCTAACCCTAAAGATACCCTAAACTGGACCGTAACCTTAACACAAAAACCAAAACCTAACCCTAACATTAACCCTATACCTAACCCTAACCTGATCCTAACCTTAAGACAAACACCTAACTCTAATATTTACCCTAACACTAATGTTAACTTAACCTTCACTCTAAACCTAACCCTAAACTATCCCCTCACTCTAGCCCTACACCTAAACCTAACCCTAACCCTAACTCTAACCCTGACCCTAACCGTTAACACCGTAAAACATCAGCTTAACTGTAAACCTAACACTAACTCTCACACGAACCCTAACCCTTTCCCTAAACCTAACCCTATCTCTAATAATAACCCTAACACTGACCTGAACGTAACCCTTACTTATCTTTAAAGTTAACCCTAACCTTAACTCTACCCTAACCCTAAACCTAACCCTAACCATAACTCTAAAGCTGACCATAAACCTAACCCTAAACCCTAGCACTAACTCTAACTCTAAACAGAACCCTAACCCTAACCTAGCCCTACCCCGGACCGTAAACATAGCCTTAACCCTAACCTTACCCCTAACCTAACCCTGACCCTAAACCTAACCCTAACACTAATCTTAATCCTAACTCTAACCTTAACCCTAACCCTTACCCTAACCCTCACTGTTAACTGAAAATTCACACTAACCCTGACTCTAACTCTAACCCTAACCATAACACTTACCCTAAACCCTCACCTTAACTCTAAACCTAATGCTAACCCTCACCCTAAACCCGAACCGTATCCCCAACCCTAAACCTAACACTATCCCGAAACTTATCCTTAACCCTAACCCAAACACGAACAGTAAGCCTAATCTAACACTAACCCTAACATTAACCCTAAACTTAAGCCTATCCTAACCATAAACCTAACCTCTAACACTAAGTAGAATCCTCACCGTAATCCTAACCCTTACCTTAACCCTCACCCTGAACCTAAATGTAACTCTAACCCTGAACCTAAACCTAACACTAACCCTAAAGATAACTCCTAACCCTAACCCGAACTTTAAACCTAACCTTAACACTAACCTGAACACAAAATCAAACTCCAGCCCTAACCCTAAGAATAACCCTCACGCCATCCTAAACTTCATCCAACCCTAACCCTAACCTTTACCTTAAACCTAAACCTAACCCAAACCCTAACCTTAAACCAAACTCTAACCATAACGCTACTCCACCTGTAACCCTAAAACTAAGCCTTCCATTAGCCCTGAACCGAAGTCTAGACCTAATCCTAATCCTAACCGTACACCTAATCCGAACACTAACCCTAACTCTAACCTTGATCTTAAATAGAACACTAATTCTAATTCGAAACCTGAACCTAAACCGAAAACTTAAGCTACACCTAACCCTAAGCCTAAACCTAACGCTAACTCCAAGCCTAAACATAACACTTACTCTAAACCCTCACCTTAACTGTAAAACTAACCATAACCCTCACCCTAACCCCTAACCATATCCCCCAACCCTAACCCTAATGCTCTCCCTAACCCTAACCCTAACACTGAAGAGAAACCCTAAGCCGTAACGGTAACTCTAACCCAAAGTCTAACCCCTAACACCAAAGCCTAACGCAAACCTGAACCCTAACTCTAACACTAACCCTAAACCTGATCATAAACCTAACCCTAACCATAAACCAAAATTAAGCATGACCAGAACCACAATGACTAACTGGGACCCTCGCCCAAACACTCACCCTAAAGTAAAACTCTAACCCCTAACACCTTACCATAACCGTAATCCTATACTTACCCAACCCTAACCCTCAACCTAACCCTCACCCCAACCACAAAGCCTAACACAAACCGTGACCCTAACCCGACCCGTAACACTAAACTTAAGCCTAACCTAAAATCTTACCCTCATCCTAAAAGTAAACGGAACCCGTAAACTTAACCCTAACACGAAACACAACCTTAACACTAACCTGAAAGCTAAACCAAACCTTAGCCATAACCCTAACACTAACACTCACCTGATCTTAAACTCCACCCAATCCCTAATCTAAAGCTCACCCTAACTCTAAAGCTATCCCTACCCATATACCAAACCATAACCTTAACCTTGGCACACCTGTGAAACTAAAACTAACCCTTACAATAATTCTGATCTTAACCCTCACCCTAAACCTAATCCTAATCTTAACCCTGACCGTAACCCTAACCTAACCTTAACCCTAACTTGAAACCTACCATAAACTCAAACCTAACCCTAACAATAACTCGAACCCTAACCCTAAACCGAATCCTCACCTTTAACCAAAATTTCACCCTACCCATAACCCTAAACCTACCCTAACTTCATTCAAATCCTAACCCTAACCAAAACTAAAGCTAACCCTAAACCTAACTCTAACCCTAACCCTAAACCTAACCCATACCCTAACCCTGACCCTAACCTGAACCCAACCCCTAAAACTAACCCTAGCCCTCACACTTAACATAAACTTCACTCCAACCCTAACCCTACAACTAAATATAATACGAAATCTCCCCCAACTCTGACCCTAACCCTAATCCTAACCATAAGCCTCACCCTAACTCTAAACTTAAACCGAACCCCGACCCTAACTCTATCTCTAACCCTAATCCTAACCTTAAAACTTACCCTACACACTCAGCTTAAATGGAAACCTAACACTAACACTCACAATAACATCTAAACCTAAACCCTACCCTTAAGCTAACCTTATCTCTAACCTAAAACTAGCCCTAAACCTAACCATGACTTAACCCTAAAACTTACCCTAACCCTAAAACTAATCTTAACCCTAAACCTCATCCTAACCTTAACCCTAAACCCTAACGTTAAGGCTAAGCTCAACCCTCACTCGACTTAAACTTCACCCTAACCCTAACCCTAAACCGAACCCTAACCCTAAAGCTAACCCTAAACCTGACCCTAAATTAATCTAAACAGCAAAACCTAACACTAACCCTAACACTAACCCTAAACCTAACCCTAACCAGATCCTAACCTTAACCCAAACACCTAACTCTAATATTTACCCTAACCTTAATCTTAACCTTCACCCTAAACCTAAGCCTAACTCTAAAACTAAACCTAACCCTAAACTATCCCCTCACTCTAGCCCTAAACCTAAACCTAACCCTAACTCTAACCCTCACACTTAACATAAACTTCACCCTAACCCTAAAACTAAACATAATACGAAATATCCCCCAACTCTGGCCCTAACCCTAATCCTAAGCATGAACCTAACCCTAACTCTAAACTGAAACCTAACCCTGACCCTAACTCTATCTCTAACCCTACAAGTTACCCTACACGCTCAGCTTAAATGGAAACCTAACACTAACCCTCACACTAACATCTAAACCTAAACCTACCCTTAACCGAATCTTGTCTCTGACCTTAACATAGCCCTAAACCTAACCAACACTTAACCCTAACACTTACCCGAACCCTAAAAGTGATCTTAACCCTAAACCTAATCCGAACCTTAAACCTAACCCTAACCCCTAAGGCTAAGGCTAAATTCAACCCTCACCCTTAACTTCAACTTCACCCTAACCACAACCCTAAACCAAACCCTAACCCTAAAGCTACCCTAAACTGGACCCTAACCTTAACACAAAAACCAAAACCTAACCCTAACATTAACCCTATACCTAACCCTAACCTGATCCTAACCTTAAGACAAACACCTAACTCTAATATTTACCCTAACACTAATGTTAACTTAACCTTCACTCTAAACCTAACCCTAAACTATCCCCTCACTCTAGCCCTACACCTAAACCTAACCCTAACCCTAACTCTAACCCTGACCCTAACCGTTAACACCGTAAAACATCAGCTTAACTGTAAACCTAACACTAACCCTCACACGAACCCTAACCCTTTCCCTAAACCTAACCCTATCTCTAATAATAACCCTAACACTGACCTGAACGTAACCCTTACTTATCTTTAAAGTTAACCCTAACCTTAACTCTACCCTAACCCTAAACCTAACCCTAACCATAACTCTAAAGCTGACCCTAAACCTATCCCTAAACCCTAGCACTAACTCTAACTCGAAACAGAACCCTAACCCTAACCTAGCCCTACCCATAACCGTAAACATAGCCTTAACCCTAACCTTACCCCTAACCTAACCCTGACCCTAAACCTAACCCTAACACTAATCTTAATCCTAACTCTAACCTTAACCCGAACCCTTACCCTAACCCTCACTGTTAACTGAAAATTCACACTAACCCTGACTCTAACTCTAACCCTAACCATACCACTTACCCTAAACCCTCACCTTAACTCTAAACCTAATGCTAACCCTCACCCTAAAGCCGAACCGTATCCCCAACCCTAAACCTAACACTATCCCGAAACTTATCCCTAACCCTAACCCAAACACGAACAGTAAGCCTAATCTAACACTAACCCGAACATTAACCCTAAACTTAAGCCTATCCTAACCATAAAGCTAACCTCTAACACTAAGTAGAATCCTCACCGTAATCCTAACCCTTACCTTAACCCTCACCCTGAACCTAAATGTAACTCTAACCCTGAACCTAAACCTAACACTAACCCTAAAGATAACTCCTAACCCTAACCCGAACTTTAAACCTAACCTTAACACTAACCTGAACACAAAATCAAACTCCAGCCCTAACCCTAAGAATAACCCTCACGCCATCCTAAACTTCATCCAACCCTAACCCTAACCTTAACCTTAAACCTAAACCTAACCCAAACCCTAACCTTAAACCAAACTCTAACCATAACGCTACTCCACCTGTAACCCTAAAACTAAGCCTTCCATTAGCCCTGAACCGAAGTCTAGACCTAATCCTAATCCTAACCGTACACCTAATCCGAACACTAACCCTAACTCTAACCTTGATCTTAAATAGAACACTAATTCTAATTTGAAACCTGAACCTAAACCGAAAACTTACGCTACACCTAACCCTAAGCCTAAACCTAACGCTAACTCCAAGCCTAAACATAACACTTACTCTAAACCCTCACCTTAACTGTAAAACTAACCATAACCCTCACCCTAACCCCTAACCATATCCCCCAACCCTAACCCTAATGCTCTCCCTAACCCTAACCCTAACACTGAAGAGAAACCCTAAGCCGTAACGGTAACTCTAACCCAAAGTCTAACCCCTAACACCAAAGCCTAACGCAAACCTGAACCCTAACTCTAACACTAACCCTAAACCTGATCATAAACCTAACCCTAACCATAAACCAAAATTAAGCATGACCAGAACCACAATGACTAACTGGGACCCTCGCCCAAACACTCACCCTAAAGTAAAACTCTAACCCCTAACACCTTACCATAACCGTAATCCTATACTTACCCAACCCTAACCCTCAACCTAACCCTCACCCCAACCACAAAGCCTAACACAAACCGTGACCCTAACCCGACCCGTAACACTAAACTTAAGCCTAACCTAAAATCTTACCCTCATCCTAAAAGTAAACGGAACCCGTAAACTTAACCCTAACACGAAACACAACCTTAACACTAACCTGAAAGCTAAACCAAACCTTAGCCATAACCCTAACACTAACCCTCACCCGATCTTAAACTCCACCCTATCCCTAACCTAAAGCTCACCCTAACTCTAAAGCTATCCGTACCCATATACCAAACCATAACCTTAACCTTGGCGCACCTGTGAAACTAAAACTAACCCTTACAATAATTCTGATCTTAACCCTCACCCTAAACCTAATCCTAATCTTAACCCTGACCATAACCCTAACCTAACCTTAACCCTAACTTGAAACCTACCATAAACTCAAACCTAACCCTAACAATAACTCGAACCCTAACCCTAAACCGAATCCTCACCTTTAACCAAAATTTCACCCTACCCATAACCCTAGACCTACCCTAACTTCATTCAAATTCTAACCCTAACCAAAACTAAAGCTAACCCTAAACCTAACTCTAACCCTAACCCTAACCCTAACCCTAAACCTAACCCAAACCCTAACCCTGACCCTAACTTGAACCCAACCCCTAAAACTAACCCTAACCCTCACACTTAACATAAACTTCACTCCAACCCTAACCCTACAACTAAACATAATACGAAATCTCCCCCAACTCTGACCCTAACCCTAATCCTAACCATAAGCCTCACCCTAACTCTAAACTTAAACCGAACCCCGACCCTAACTCTATCTCTAACCCTAATCCTAACCTTAAAACTTACCCTACACACTCAGCTTAAATGGAAACCTAACACTAACACTCACAATAACATCTAAACCTAAACCCTACCCTTAAGCTAACCTTATCTCTAACCTTAAACTAGCCCTAAACCTAACCATGACTTAACCCTAAAACTTACCCTAACCCTAAAACTAATCTTAACCCTAAACCTCATCCTAACCTTAACCCTAAACCCTAACGTTAAGGCTAAACTCAACCCTCACTCGACTTAAACTTCACCCTAACCCTAACCCTAAACCGAACCCTAAACCTAAAGCTAACCCTAAACCTGACCCTAACATTAATCTAAACAGCAAAACCTAACACTAACCCTAACACTAACCCTAAACCTAACCCTAACCAGATCCTAACCTTAACCCAAACACCTAACTCTAATATTTACCCTAACCTTAATCTTAACCTTCACCCTAAACCTAAGCCTAACTCTAAAACTAAACCTAACCCTAAACTATCCCCTCACTCTAGCCCTAAACCTAAACCTAACCCTAACTCTAACCCTCACACTTAACATAAACTTCACCCTAACCCTAAAACTAAACATAATACTAAATATCCCCCAACTCTGGCCCTAACCCTAATCCTAAGCATGAACCTAACCCTAACTCTAAACTGAAACCTAACCCTGACCCTAACTCTATCTCTAACCCTAAAACTTACCCTACACGCTCAGCTTAAATGGAAACCTAACACTAACCCTCACACTAACATCTAAACCTAAACCTACCCTTAACCGAATCTTGTCTCTGACCTTAACATAGCCCTAAACCTAACCAACACTTAACCCTAACACTTACCCGAACCCTAAAAGTGATCTTAACCCTAAACCTAATTCGAACCTTAAACCTAACCCTAACCCCTAAGGCTAAGGCTAAGCTCAACCCTCACCCTTAACTTCAACCTCACCCTAACCACAACCCTAAACCAAACCCTAACCCTAAAGATACCCTAAACTGGACCCTAACCTTAACACAAAAACCAAAACCTAACCCTAACATTAACCCTATACCTAACCCTAACCTGATCCTAACCTTAACACAAACACCTAACTCTAATATTTACTCTAACACTAATGTTAACTTAACCTTCACTCTAAACCTAACCCTAAACTATCCCCTCACTCTAGCCCTACACCTAAACCTAACCCTAACCCTAACTCTAACCCTGACCCTAACCGTAAACACCGTAAAACATCAGCTTAACTGTAAACCTAACACTAACCCTCACACGAACCCTAACCCTTTCCCTAAACCTAACCCTATCTCTAATAATAACCCTAACACTGACCTGAACGTAACCCTTACTTATCTTTAAAGTTAACCCTAACCTTAACTATACCCTAACCCTAACCCTAACCCTAACCCTAACCCTTACCGTAACTCTAAAGCTGACCCTAAACCTAACCCTAAACCCTAGCACTAACTCTAAACAGAACCCTAACCCTAACCTAGCCCTACCCCTGACCGTAAACATAGCCTTAACCCTAACCTTACCCCTAACCTAACCCTGACCCTAAACCTAACCCTAACACTAATCTTAATCCTAACTCTAACCTTAACCCTAACCCTTACCCTAACCCTCACTATTAACTGAAAATTCACCCTAACCCTGACTCTAACTCTAACCCTAACCATAACACTTACCCTAAACCCTCACCTTAACTCTAAACCTAATGCTAACCCTTACCCTAAACCCGAACCGTATCCCCAACCCTAAACCTAACACTATCCCGAAACTTATCCCTAACCCTAACCCAAACACGAACAGTAACCCTAATCTAACACTAACCCTAACATTAACCCTAAACTTAAGCCTATCCTAACCATAAACCTAACCTCTAACACTAAGTAGAATCCTCACCGTAATCCTAACCCTTACCTTAACCCTCACCCTGAACCTAAATGTAACTCTAACCCTGAACCTAAACCTAACACTAACCCTAAAGATAACTCCTAACCCTAATCCGAACTTTAAACCTAACCTTAACACTAAGCTGAACACAAAATCAAACTCTAGCCCTAACCCTAAGAATAACCCTCACGCCATCCTAAACTTCATCCAACCCTAACCCTAACCTTAACCTTAAACCTAAACCTAACCCAAACCCTAACCTTAAACCAAACTCTAACCATAACGCTACTCCACCTGTAACCCTAAAACTAAGCCTTCCATTAGCCCTGAACCGATGTCTAGTCCTAATCCTAATCCTAACCGTAGACCTAATCCGAACACTAACCCTAACTCTAACCTTGATCTTAAATAGAACACTAATTGTAATTCGAAACCTGAACCTAAACCGAAAACTTACGCTACACCTAACCCTAAGCCTAAACCTAACGCTAACTCCAAGCCTAAACATAACACTTACTCTAAACCCTCACCTTAACTGTAAAACTAACCATAACCCTCACCCTAACCCCTAACCATATCCCCCAACCCTAACCCTAATGCTCTCCCTAACCCTAACCCTAACACTGAAGAGAAACCCTAAGCCGTAACGGTAACTCTAACCCAAAGTCTAACCCCTAACACCAAAGCCTAACCCAAACCTGAACCCTAACTCTAACACTAACCCTAAACCTGATTATAAACCTAACCCTAACCATAAACCAAAACTAAGCATGACCAGAACCACAATGACTAACTGGGACCCTCGCCCAAACACTCACCCTAAAGTAAAACTCTAACCCCTAACACCTTACCATAACCGTAATCCTATACTTACCCAACCCTAACCCTCAACCTAACCCTCACCCCAACCACAAAGCCTAACACAAACCGTGACCCTACCCCGAACCGTAACACTAAACTTAAGCCTAACCTAAAATCTTACCCTCATCCTAAAAGTAAACGGAACCCGTAAACTTAACCCTAACACGAAACACAACCTTAACACTAACCTGAAAGCTAAACCAAACCTTAGCCATAACCCTAACACTAACCCTCACCCGATCTTAAACTCCACCCTATCCCTAACCTAAAGCTCACCCTAACTCTAAAGCTATCCCTACCCATATACCAAACCATAACCTTAACCTTGGCGCACATGTGAAACTAAAACTAACCCTTACAATAATTCTGATCTTAACCCTCACCCTAAACCTAATCCTAATCTTAACCCTGACCATAACCCTAACCTAACCTTAACCCTAACTTGAAAACTACCATAAACTCAAACCTAACCCTAACAATAACTCGAACCCTAACCCTAAACCGAATCCTCACCTTTAACCAAAATTTCACCCTACCCATAACCCTAAACCTACCCTAACTTCATTCAAATCCTAACCCTAACCAAAACTAAAGCTAACCCTAAACCTAACTCTAACCCTAACCCTAACCCTAAACCTAACCCAAACCCTAACCCTGACCCTAACCTGAACCCAACCCCTAAAACTAACCCTAACCCTCACACTTAACATAAACTTCACTCCAACCCTAACCCTACAACTAAATATAATACGAAATCTCCTCCAACTCTGACCCTAACCCTAATCCTAACCATAAGCCTCACCCTAACTCTAAACTTAAACCGAACCCCGACCCTAACTCTATGTCTAACCCTAATCCTAACCTTAAAACTTACCCTACACACTCAGCTTAAATGGAAACCTAACACTAACACTCACAATAACATCTAAACCTAAACCCTACCCTTAAGCTAACCTTATCTCTAACCTTAAACTAGATCTAAACCTAACCATGACTTAACCCTAAAACTTACCCTAACCCTAAAACGAATCTTAACCCTAAACCTCATCCTAACCTTAACTCTAAACCCTAACGTTAAGGCTAAGCTCAACCCTCACTCGACTTAAACTTCACCCTAACCCTAACCCTAAACCGAACCCTAACCCTAAAGCTAACCCTAAACCTGACCCTAACATTAATCTAAACAGCAAAACCTAACACTAACCCTAAACCTAACCCTAACCTGATCCTAACCTTAACCCAAACACCTAACTCTAATATTTACCCTAACCTTAATCTTAACCTTCACCCTAAACCTAAGCCTAACTCTAAAACTAAACCTAACCCTAAACTATCCCTTCACTCTAGCCCTAAACCTAAACCTAACCCTAACTCTAACCCTCACACTTAACATAAACTTCACCCTAACCCTAAAACTAAACATAATACGAAATATCCCCCAACTCTGGCCCTAACCCTAATCCTAAGCATGAACCTAACCCTAACTCTAAACTGAAACCTAACCCTGACCCTAACTCTATCTCTAACCCTAAAACTTACCCTACACGCTCAGCTTAAATGGAAACCTAACACTAACCCTCACACTAACATCTAAACCTAAACCTACCCTTAACCGAATCTTGTCTCTGACCTTAACATAGCCCTAAACCTAACCAACACTTAACCCTAACACTTACCCGAACCCTAAAAGTGATCTTAACCCTAAACCTAATCCGATCCTTAAACCTAACCCTAACCCCTAAGGCTAAGGCTAAGCTCAACCCTCACCCTTAACTTCAACTTCACCCTAACCACAACCCTAAACCAAACCCTAACCCTAAAGCTACCCTAAACTGGACCCTAACCTTAACACAAAAACCAAAACCTAACCCTAACATTAACCCTATACCTAACCCTAACCTGATCCTAACCTTAACACAAACACCTAACTCTAATATTTACTCTAACACTAATGTTAACTTAACCTTCACTCTAAACCTAACCCTAAACTATCCCCTCACTCTAGCCCTACACCTAAACCTAACCCTAACCCTAACTCTAACCCTGACCCTAACCGTAAACACAGTAAAACATCAGCTTAACTGTAAACCTAACACTAACCCTCACACGAACCCTAACCCTTTCCCTAAACCTAACCCTATCTCTAATAATAACCCTAACACTGACCTGAACGTAACCCTTACTTATCTTTAAAGTTAACCCTAACCTTAACTATACCCTAACCCTAACCCTAACCCTAACCCTAACCCTTACCGTAACTCTAAAGCTGACCCTAAACCTAACCCTAAACCCTAGCACTAACTCTAAACAGAACCCTAACCCTAACCTAGCCCTACCCCTGACCGTAAACATAGCCTTAACCCTAACCTTACCCCTAACCTAACCCTGACCCTAAACCTAACCCTAACACTAATCTTAATCCTAACTCTAACCTTAACCCTAACCCTTACCCTAACCCTCACTATTAACTGAAAATTCACCCTAACCCTGACTCTAACTCTAACCCTAACCATAACACTTACCCTAAACCCTCACCTTAACTCTAAACCTAATGCTAACCCTCACCCTAAACCCGAACCGTATCCCCAACCCTAAACCTAACACTATCCCGAAACTTATCCCTAACCCTAACCCAAACACGAACAGTAACCCTAATCTAACACTAACCCTAACATTAACCCTAAACTTAAGCCTATCCTAACCATAAACCTAACCTCTAACACTAAGTAGAATCCTCACCGTAATCCTAACCCTTACCTTAACCCTCACCCTGAACCTAAATGTAACTCTAACCCTGAACCTAAACCTAACACTAACCCTAAAGATAACTCCTAACCCTAACCCGAACTTTAAACCTAACCTTAACACTAAGCTGAACACAAAATCAAACTCTAGCCCTAACCCTAAGAATAACCCTCACGCCATCCTAAACTTCATCCAACCCTAACCCTAACCTTAACCTTAAACCTAAACCTAACCCAAACCCTAACCTTAAACCAAACTCTAACCATAACGCTACTCCACCTGTAACCCTAAAACTAAGCCTTCCATTAGCCCTGAACCGATGTCTAGTCCTAATCCTAATCCTAACCGTAGACCTAATCCGAACACTAACCCTAACTCTAACCTTGATCTTAAATAGAACACTAATTCTAATTCGAAACCTGAACCTAAACCGAAAACTTACGCTACACCTAACCCTAAGCCTAAACCTAACGCTAACTCCAAGCCTAAACATAACACTTACTCTAAACCCTCACCTTAACTGTAAAACTAACCATAACCCTCACCCTAACCCCTAACCATATCCCCCAACCCTAACCCTAATGCTCTCCCTAACCCTAACCCTAACACTGAAGAGAAACCCTAAGCCGTAACGGTAACTCTAACCCAAAGTCTAACCCCTAACACCAAAGCCTAACCCAAACCTGAACCCTAACTCTAACACTAACCCTAAACCTGATTATAAACCTAACCCTAACCATAAACCAAAACTAAGCATGACCAGAACCACAATGACTAACTGGGACCCTCGCCCAAACACTCACCCTAAAGTAAAACTCTAACCCCTAACACCTTACCATAACCGTAATCCTATACTTACCCAACCCTAACCCTCAACCTAACCCTCACCCCAACCACAAAGCCTAACACAAACCGTGACCCTACCCCGAACCGTAACACTAAACTTAAGCCTAACCTAAAATCTTACCCTCATCCTAAAAGTAAACGGAACCCGTAAACTTAACCCTAACACGAAACACAACCTTAACACTAACCTGAAAGCTAAACCAAACCTTAGCCATAACCCTAACACTAACCCTCACCCGATCTTAAACTCCACCCTATCCCTAACCTAAAGCTCACCCTAACTCTAAAGCTATCCCTACCCATATACCAAACCATAACCTTAACCTTGGCGCACATGTGAAACTAAAACTAACCCTTACAATAATTCTGATCTTAACCCTCACCCTAAACCTAATCCTAATCTTAACCCTGACCATAACCCTAACCTAACCTTAACCCTAACTTGAAAACTACCATAAACTCAAACCTAACCCTAACAATAACTCGAACCCTAACCCTAAACCGAATCCTCACCTTTAACCAAAATTTCACCCTACCCATAACCCTAAACCTACCCTAACTTCATTCAAATCCTAACCCTAACCAAAACTAAAGCTAACCCTAAACCTAACTCTAACCCTAACCCTAACCCTAAACCTAACCCAAACCCTAACCCTGACCCTAACCTGAACCCAACCCCTAAAACTAACCCTAACCCTCACACTTAACATAAACTTCACTCCAACCCTAACCCTACAACTAAATATAATACGAAATCTCCCCCAACTCTGACCCTAACCCTAATCCTAACCATAAGCCTCACCCTAACTCTAAACTTAAACCGAACCCCGACCCTAACTCTATCTCTAACCCTAATCCTAACCTTAAAACTTACCCTACACACTCAGCTTAAATGGAAACCTAACACTAACACTCACAATAACATCTAAACCTAAACCCTACCCTTAAGCTAACCTTATCTCTAACCTTAAACTAGATCTAAACCTAACCATGACTTAACCCTAAAACTTACCCTAACCCTAAAACGAATCTTAACCCTAAACCTCATCCTAACCTTAACTCTAAACCCTAACGTTAAGGCTAAGCTCAACCCTCACTCGACTTAAACTTCACCCTAACCCTAACCCTAAACCGAACCCTAACCCTAAAGCTAACCCTAAACCTGACCCTAACATTAATCTAAACAGCAAAACCTAACACTAACCCTAAACCTAACCCTAACCTGATCCTAACCTTAACCCAAACACCTAACTCTAATATTTACCTTAACCTTAATCTTAACCTTCACCCTAAACCTAAGCCTAACTCTAAAACTAAACCTAACCCTAAACTATCCCTTCACTCTAGCCCTAAACCTAAACCTAACCCTAACTCTAACCCTCACACTTAACATAAACTTCACCCTAACCCTAAAACTAAACATAATACGATATATCCCCCAACTCTGGCCCTAACCCTAATCCTAAGCATGAACCTAACCCTAACTCTAAACTGAAACCTAACCCTGACCCTAACTCTATCTCTAACCCTAAAACTTACCCTACACGCTCAGCTTAAATGGAAACCTAACACTAACCCTCACACTAACATCTAAACCTAAACCTACCCTTAACCGAATCTTGTCTCTGACCTTAACATAGCCCTAAACCTAACCAACACTTAACCATAACACTTACCCGAACCCTAAAAGTGATCTTAACCCTAAACCTAATCCGAACCTTAAACCTAACCCTAACCCCTAAGGCTAAGGCTAAGCTCAACCCTCACCCTTAACTTCAACTTCACCCTAACCACAACCCTAAACCAAACCCTAACCCTAAAGATACCCTAAACCGGACCCTAACCTTAACACAAAAACCAAAACCTAACCCTAACATTAACCCTATACCTAACCCTAACCTGATCCTAACCTTAACACAAACACCTAACTCTAATATTTACACTAACACTAATGTTAACTTAACCTTCACTCTAAACCTAACCCTAAACTATCCCCTCACTCTAGCCCTACACCTAAACCTAACCCTAACCCTAACTCTATCCCTGACCCTAACCGTTAACACCGTAAAACATCAGCTTAACTGTAAACCTAACACTAACCCTCACACGAACCCTAACCCTTTCCCTAAACCTAACCCTATCTCTAATAATAACCCTAACACTGACCTGAACGTAACCCTTACTTATCTTTAAAGTTAACCCTAACCTTAACTCTACCCTAACCCTAACCCTAACCCTAACCCTAACCCTAACCATAACTCTAAAGCTGACCCTAAACCTAACCCTAAACCCTAGCACTAACTCTAACTCGAAACAGAACCCTAACCCTAACCTAGCCCTACCCCTGACCCTAAACATAGCCTTAACCCTAACCTTACCCCTAACCTTACCCTGACCCTAAACCTAACCCTAACACTAATCTTAATCCTAACTCTAACCTTAACCCTAACCCTTACCCTAACCCTCACTATTAACTGAAAATTCACCCTAACCCTGACTCTAACTCTAACCCTAACCATAACACTTACCCTAAACCCTCACCTTAACTCTAAACCTAATGCTAACCCTCACCCTAAACCCGAACCGTATCCCCAACCCTAAACCTAACACTATCCCGAAACTTATCCCTAACCCTAACCCAAACACGAACAGTAACCCTAATCTAACACTAACCCTAACATTAACCCTAAACTTAAGCCTATCCTAACCATAAACCTAACCTCTAACACTAGGTAGAATCCTCACCGTAATCCTAACCCGTACCTTAACCCTCACCCTGAACCTAAATGTAACTCTAACCCTGAACCTAAACCTAACACTAACCCTAAAGATAACTCCTAACCCTAACCCGAACTTTAAACCTAACCTTAACACTAACCTGAACACAAAATCAAACTCTAGCCCTAACCCTAAGAATAACCCTCACGCCATCCTAAACTTCATCCAACCCTAACCCTAACCTTAACCTTAAACCTAAACCTAACCCAAACCCTAACCTTAAACCAAACTCTAACCATAACGCTACTCCACCTGTAACCCTAAAACTAAGCCTTCCATTACCCTGAACCGAAGTCTAGACCTAATCCTAATCCTAACCGTAGACCTAATCCGAACACTAACCCTAACTCTAACCTTGATCTTAAATAGAACACTAATTGTAATTCGAAACCTAAACCTAAAACGAAAACTTACGCTACACCTAACCCTAAGCCTAAACCTAACGCTAACTCCAAGCCTAAACATAACACTTACTCTAAACCCTCACCTTAACTGTAAAACTAACCATAACCCTCACCCTAACCCCTAACCATATCCCCCAACCCTAACCCTAATGCTCTCCCTAACCCTAACCCTAACACTGAAGAGAAACCCTAAGCCGTAACGGTAACTCTAACCCAAAGTCTAACCCCTAACACCAAAGCCTAACCCAAACCTGAACCCTAACTCTAACACTAACCCTAAACCTGATTATAAACCTAACCCTAACCATAAACCAAAACTAAGCATGACCAGAACCACAATGACTAACTGGGACCCTCGCCCAAACACTCACCCTAAAGTAAAACTCTAACCCCTAACACCTTACCATAACCGTAATCCTATACTTACCCAACCCTAACCCTCAACCTAACCCTCACCCCAACCACAAAGCCTAACACAAACCGTGACCCTAACCCGAACCGTAACACTAAACTTAAGCCTAACCTAAAATCTTACCCTCATCCTAAAAGTAAACGGAACCCGTAAACTTAACCCTAACACGAAACACAACCTTAACACTAACCTGAAAGCTAAACCAAACCTTAGCCATAATCCTAACGCTAACCCTCACCCGATCTTAAACTCCACCCTATCCCTAACCTAAAGCTCACCCTAACTCTAAAGCTATCCCTACCCATATACCAAACCATAACCTTAACCTTGGCGCACCTGTGAAACTAAAACTAACCCTTACAATAATTCTGATCTTAACCCTCACCCTAAACCTAATCCTAATCTTAACCCTGACCATAACCCTAACCTAACCTTAACCCTAACTTGAAAACTACCATAAACTCAAACCTAACCCTAACAATAACTCGAACCCTAACCCTAAACCGAATCCTCACCTTTAACCAAAATTTCACCCTACCTATAAGCCTAAACGTACCCTAACTTCATTCAAATCCTAACCCTAACCAAAACTAAAGCTAACCCTAAACCTAACTCTAACCCTAACCCTAACCCTAAACCTAACCCAAACTCTAACCCTGACCCTAACCTGAACCCAACCCCTAAAACTAACCCTAACCCTCACACTTAACATAAACTTCACTCCAACCCTAACCCTACAACTAAACATAATACGAAATCTCCCCCAACTCTGACCCTAACCCTAATCCTAACCATAAGCCTCACCCTAACTCTAAACTTAAACCGAACCCCGACCCTAACTCTATCTCTAACCCTAATCCTAACCTTAAAACTTACCCTACACACTCAGCTTAAATGGAAACCTAACACTAACCCTCACAATAACATCTAAACCTAAACCCTACCCTTAAGCTAACCTTATCTCTAACCTTAAACTAGCCCTAAACCTAACCATGACTTAACCCTAAAACTTACCCTAACCCTAAAACGAATCTTAACCCTAAACCTCATCCTAACCTTAACCCTAAACCCTAACGTTAAGGCTAAACTCAACCCTCACTCGACTTAAACTTCACCCTAACCCTAACCCTAAACCGAACCCTAACCCTAAAGCTAACCCTAAACCTGACCCTAACATTAATCTAAACAGCAAAACCTAACCCTAACCCTAAACCTAACCCTAACCTGATCCTAACCTTAACCCAAACACCTAACTCTAATATTTACCCTAACCTTAATCTTAACCTTCACCCTAAACCTAAGCCTAACTCTAAAACTAAACCTAACCCTAAACTATCCCTTCACTCTAGCCCTAAACCTAAACCTAACCCTAACTCTAACCCTCACACTTAACATAAACTTCACCCTAACCCTAAAACTAAACATAATACGAAATATCCCCCAACTCTGGCCCTAACCCTAATCCTAAGCATGAACCTAACCCTAACTCTAAACTGAAACCTAACCCTGACCCTAACTCTATCTCTAACCCTAAAACTTACCCTACACGCTCAGCTTAAATGGAAACCTAACACTAACCCTCACACTAACATCTAAACCTAAACCTACCCTTAACCGAATCTTGTCTCTGACCTTAACATAGCCCTAAACCTAACCAACACTTAACCATAACACTTACCCGAACCCTAAAAGTGATCTTAACCCTAAACCTAATCCGAACCTTAAACCTAACCCTAACCCCTAAGGCTAAGGCTAAGCTCAACCCTCACCCTTAACTTCAACTTCACCCTAACCACAACCCTAAACCAAACCCTAACCCTAAAGCTACCCTAAACTGGACCCTAACCTTAACACAAAAACCAAAACCTAACCCTAACATTAACCCTATACCTAACCCTAACCTGATCCTAACCTTAACACAAACACCTAACTCTAATATTTACTCTAACACTAATGTTAACTTAACCTTCACTCTAAACCTAACCCTAAACTATCCCCTCACTCTAGCCCTACACCTAAACCTAACCCTAACCCTAACTCTAACCCTGACCCTAACCGTAAACACCGTAAAACATCAGCTTAACTGTAAACCTAACACTAACCCTCACACGAACCCTAACCCTTTCCCTAAACCTAACCCTATCTCTAATAATAACCCTAACACTGACCTGAACGTAACCCTTACTTATCTTTAAAGTTAACCCTAACCTTAACTATACCCTAACCCTAACCCTAACCCTTACCGTAACTCTAAAGCTGACCCTAAACCTAACCCTAAACCCTAGCACTAACTCTAAACAGAACCCTAACCCTAACCTAGCCCTACCCCTGACCGTAAACATAGCCTTAACCCTAACCTTACCCCTAACCTAACCCTGACCCTAAACCTAACCCTAACACTAATCTTAATCCTAACTCTAACCTTAACCCTAACCCTTACCCTAACCCTCACTATTAACTGAAAATTCACCCTAACCCTGACTCTAACTCTAACCCTAACCATAACACTTACCCTAAACCCTCACCTTAACTCTAAACCTAATGCTAACCCTCACCCTAAACCCGAACCGTATCCCCAACCCTAAACCTAACACTATCCCGAAACTTATCCCTAACCCTAACCCAAACACGAACAGTAACCCTAATCTAACACTAACCCTAACATTAACCCTAAACTTAAGCCTATCCTAACCATAAACCTAACCTCTAACACTAAGTAGAATCCTCACCGTAATCCTAACCCTTACCTTAACCCTCACCCTGAACCTAAATGTAACTCTAACCCTGAACCTAAACCTAACACTAACCCTAAAGATAACTCCTAACCCTAACCCGAACTTTAAACCTAACCTTAACACTAAGCTGAACACAAAATCAAACTCTAGCCCTAACCCTAAGAATAACCCTCACGCCATCCTAAACTTCATCCAACCCTAACCCTAACCTTAACCTTAAACCTAAACCTAACCCAAACCCTAACCTTAAACCAAACTCTAACCATAACGCTACTCCACCTGTAACCCTAAAACTAAGCCTTCCATTAGCCCTGAACCGAAGTCTAGTCCTAATCCTAATCCTAACCGTAGACCTAATCCGAACACTAACCCTAACTCTAACCTTGATCTTAAATAGAACACTAATTGTAATTCGAAACCTAAACCTAAAACGAAAACTTACGCTACACCTAACCCTAAGCCTAAACCTAACGCTAACTCCAAGCCTAAACATAACACTTACTCTAAACCCTCACCTTAACTGTAAAACTAACCATAACCCTCACCCTAACCCCTAACCATATCCCCCAACCCTAACCCTAATGCTCTCCCTAACCCTAACCCTAACACTGAAGAGAAACCCTAAGCCGTAACGGTAACTCTAACCCAAAGTCTAACCCCTAACACCAAAGCCTAACCCAAACCTGAACCCTAACTCTAACACTAACCCTAAACCTGATTATAAACCTAACCCTAACCATAAACCAAAACTAAGCATGACCAGAACCACAATGACTAACTGGGACCCTCGCCCAAACACTCACCCTAAAGTAAAACTCTAACCCCTAACACCTTACCATAACCGTAATCCTATACTTACCCAACCCTAACCCTCAACCTAACCCTCACCCCAACCACAAAGCCTAACACAAACCGTGACCCTAACCCGAACCGTAACACTAAACTTAAGCCTAACCTAAAATCTTACCCTCATCCTAAAAGTAAACGGAACCCGTAAACTTAACCCTAACACGAAACACAACCTTAACACTAACCTGAAAGCTAAACCAAACCTTAGCCATAATCCTAACACTAACCCTCACCCGATCTTAAACTCCACCCTATCCCTAACCTAAAGCTCACCCTAACTCTAAAGCTATCCCTACCCATATACCAAACCATAACCTTAACCTTGGCGCACCTGTGAAACTAAAACTAACCCTTACAATAATTCTGATCTTAACCCTCACCCTAAACCTAATCCTAATCTTAACCCTGACCATAACCCTAACCTAACCTTAACCCTAACTTGAAAACTACCATAAACTCAAACCTAACCCTAACAATAACTCGAACCCTAACCCTAAACCGAATCCTCACCTTTAACCAAAATTTCACCCTACCTATAACCCTAAACGTACCCTAACTTCATTCAAATCCTAACCCTAACCAAAACTAAAGCTAACCCTAAACCTAACTCTAACCCTAACCCTAACCCTAAACCTAACCCAAACTCTAACCCTGACCCTAACCTGAACCCAACCCCTAAAACTAACCCTAACCCTCACACTTAACATAAACTTCACTCCAACCCTAACCCTACAACTAAACATAATACGAAATCTCCCCCAACTCTGACCCTAACCCTAATCCTAACCATAAGCCTCACCCTAACTCTAAACTTAAACCGAACCCCGACCCTAACTCTATCTCTAACCCTAATCCTAACCTTAAAACTTACCCTACACACTCAGCTTAAATGGAAACCTAACACTAACCCTCACAATAACATCTAAACCTAAACCCTACCCTTAAGCTAACCTTATCTCTAACCTTAAACTAGCCCTAAACCTAACCATGACTTAACCCTAAAACTTACCCTAACCCTAAAACGAATCTTAACCCTAAACCTCATCCTAACCTTAACCCTAAACCCTAACGTTAAGGCTAAGCTCAACCCTCACTCGACTTAAACTTCACCCTAACCCTAACCCTAAACCGAACCCTAACCCTAAAGCTAACCCTAAACCTGACCCTAACATTAATCTAAACAGCAAAACCTAACACTAACCCTAAACCTAACCCTAGCCTGATCCTAACCTTAACCCAAACACCTAACTCTAATATTTACCCTAACCTTAATCTTAACCTTCACCCTAAACCTAAGCCTAACTCTAAAACTAAACCTAACCCTAAACTATCCCTTCACTCTAGCCCTAAACCTAAACCTAACCCTAACTCTAACCCTCACACTTAACATAAACTTCACCCTAACCCTAAAACTAAACATAATACGAAATATCCCCCAACTCTGGCCCTAACCCTAATCCTAAGCATGAACCTAACCCTAACTCTAAACTGAAACCTAACCCTGACCCTAACTCTATCTCTAACCCTAAAACTTACCCTACACGCTCAGCTTAAATGGAAACCTAACACTAACCCTCACACTAACATCTAAACCTAAACCTACCCTTAACCGAATCTTGTCTCTGACCTTAACATAGCCCTAAACCTAACCAACACTTAACCCTAACACTTACCCGAACCCTAAAAGTGATCTTAACCCTAAACCTAATCCGAACCTTAAACCTAACCCTAACCCCTAAGGCTAAGGCTAAGCTCAACCCTCACCCTTAACTTCAACTTCACCCTAACCACAACCCTAAACCAAACCCTAACCCTAAAGATACCCTAAACCGGACCCTAACCTTAACACAAAAACCAAAACCTAACCCTAACATTAACCCTATACCTAACCCTAACCTGATCCTAACCTTAACACAAACACCTAACTCTAATATTTACACTAACACTAATGTTAACTTAACCTTCACTCTAAACCTAACCCTAAACTATCCCCTCACTCTAGCCCTACACCTAAACCTAACCCTAACCCTAACTCTATCCCTGACCCTAACCGTTAACACCGTAAAACATCAGCTTAACTGTAAACCTAACACTAACCCTCACACGAACCCTAACCCTTTCCCTAAACCTAACCCTATCTCTAATAATAACCCTAACACTGACCTGAACGTAACCCTTACTTATCTTTAAAGTTAACCCTAACCTTAACTCTACCCTAACCCTAACCCTAACCCTAACCCTAACCATAACTCTAAAGCTGACCCTAAACCTAACCCTAAACCCTAGCACTAACTCTAACTCGAAACAGAACCCTAACCCTAACCTAGCCCTACCCCTGACCCTAAACATAGCCTTAACCCTAACCTTACCCCTAACCTTACCCTGACCCTAAACCTAACCCTAACACTAATCTTAATCCTAACTCTAACCTTAACCCTAACCCTTACCCTAACCCTCACTATTAACTGAAAATTCACCCTAACCCTGACTCTAACTCTAACCCTAACCATAACACTTACCCTAAACCCTCACCTTAACTCTAAACCTAATGCTAACCCTCACCCTAAACCCGAACCGTATCCCCAACCCTAAACCTAACACTATCCCGAAACTTATCCCTAACCCTAACCCAAACACGAACAGTAACCCTAATCTAACACTAACCCTAACATTAACCCTAAACTTAAGCCTATCCTAACCATAAACCTAACCTCTAACACTAGGTAGAATCCTCACCGTAATCCTAACCCGTACCTTAACCCTCACCCTGAACCTAAATGTAACTCTAACCCTGAACCTAAACCTAACACTAACCCTAAAGATAACTCCTAACCCTAACCCGAACTTTAAACCTAACCTTAACACTAACCTGAACACAAAATCAAACTCTAGCCCTAACCCTAAGAATAACCCTCACGCCATCCTAAACTTCATCCAACCCTAACCCTAACCTTAACCTTAAACCTAAACCTAACCCAAACCCTAACCTTAAACCAAACTCTAACCATAACGCTACTCCACCTGTAACCCTAAAACTAAGCCTTCCATTACCCTGAACCGAAGTCTAGACCTAATCCTAATCCTAACCGTAGACCTAATCCGAACACTAACCCTAACTCTAACCTTGATCTTAAATAGAACACTAATTGTAATTCGAAACCTAAACCTAAAACGAAAACTTACGCTACACCTAACCCTAAGCCTAAACCTAACGCTAACTCCAAGCCTAAACATAACACTTACTCTAAACCCTCACCTTAACTGTAAAACTAACCATAACCCTCACCCTAACCCCTAACCATATCCCCCAACCCTAACCCTAATGCTCTCCCTAACCCTAACCCTAACACTGAAGAGAAACCCTAAGCCGTAACGGTAACTCTAACCCAAAGTCTAACCCCTAACACCAAAGCCTAACCCAAACCTGAACCCTAACTCTAACACTAACCCTAAACCTGATTATAAACCTAACCCTAACCATAAACCAAAACTAAGCATGACCAGAACCACAATGACTAACTGGGACCCTCGCCCAAACACTCACCCTAAAGTAAAACTCTAACCCCTAACACCTTACCATAACCGTAATCCTATACTTACCCAACCCTAACCCTCAACCTAACCCTCACCCCAACCACAAAGCCTAACACAAACCGTGACCCTAACCCGAACCGTAACACTAAACTTAAGCCTAACCTAAAATCTTACCCTCATCCTAAAAGTAAACGGAACCCGTAAACTTAACCCTAACACGAAACACAACCTTAACACTAACCTGAAAGCTAAACCAAACCTTAGCCATAATCCTAACGCTAACCCTCACCCGATCTTAAACTCCACCCTATCCCTAACCTAAAGCTCACCCTAACTCTAAAGCTATCCCTACCCATATACCAAACCATAACCTTAACCTTGGCGCACCTGTGAAACTAAAACTAACCCTTACAATAATTCTGATCTTAACCCTCACCCTAAACCTAATCCTAATCTTAACCCTGACCATAACCCTAACCTAACCTTAACCCTAACTTGAAAACTACCATAAACTCAAACCTAACCCTAACAATAACTCGAACCCTAACCCTAAACCGAATCCTCACCTTTAACCAAAATTTCACCCTACCTATAACCCTAAACGTACCCTAACTTCATTCAAATCCTAACCCTAACCAAAACTAAAGCTAACCCTAAACCTAACTCTAACCCTAACCCTAACCCTAAACCTAACCCAAACTCTAACCCTGACCCTAACCTGAACCCAACCCCTAAAACTAACCCTAACCCTCACACTTAACATAAACTTCACTCCAACCCTAACCCTACAACTAAACATAATACGAAATCTCCCCCAACTCTGACCCTAACCCTAATCCTAACCATAAGCCTCACCCTAACTCTAAACTTAAACCGAACCCCGACCCTAACTCTATCTCTAACCCTAATCCTAACCTTAAAACTTACCCTACACACTCAGCTTAAATGGAAACCTAACACTAACCCTCACAATAACATCTAAACCTAAACCCTACCCTTAAGCTAACCTTATCTCTAACCTTAAACTAGCCCTAAACCTAACCATGACTTAACCCTAAAACTTACCCTAACCCTAAAACGAATCTTAACCCTAAACCTCATCCTAACCTTAACCCTAAACCCTAACGTTAAGGCTAAACTCAACCCTCACTCGACTTAAACTTCACCCTAACCCTAACCCTAAACCGAACCCTAACCCTAAAGCTAACCCTAAACCTGACCCTAACATTAATCTAAACAGCAAAACCTAACACTAACCCTAAACCTAACCCTAACCTGATCCTAACCTTAACCCAAACACCTAACTCTAATATTTACCCTAACCTTAATCTTAACCTTCACCCTAAACCTAAGCCTAACTCTAAAACTAAACCTAACCCTAAACTATCCCTTCACTCTAGCCCTAAACCTAAACCTAACCCTAACTCTAACCCTCACACTTAACATAAACTTCACCCTAACCCTAAAACTAAACATAATACGAAATATCCCCCAACTCTGGCCCTAACCCTAATCCTAAGCATGAACCTAACCCTAACTCTAAACTGAAACCTAACCCTGACCCTAACTCTATCTCTAACCCTAAAACTTACCCTACACGCTCAGCTTAAATGGAAACCTAACACTAACCCTCACACTAACATCTAAACCTAAACCTACCCTTAACCGAATCTTGTCTCTGACCTTAACATAGCCCTAAACCTAACCAACACTTAACCCTAACACTTACCCGAACCCTAAAAGTGATCTTAACCCTAAACCTAATCCGATCCTTAAACCTAACCCTAACCCCTAAGGCTAAGGCTAAGCTCAACCCTCACCCTTAACTTCAACTTCACCCTAACCACAACCCTAAACCAAACCCTAACCCTAAAGCTACCCTAAACTGGACCCTAACCTTAACACAAAAACCAAAACCTAACCCTAACATTAACCCTATACCTAACCCTAACCTGATCCTAACCTTAACACAAACACCTAACTCTAATATTTACTCTAACACTAATGTTAACTTAACCTTCACTCTAAACCTAACCCTAAACTATCCCCTCACTCTAGCCCTACACCTAAACCTAACCCTAACCCTAACTCTAACCCTGACCCTAACCGTAAACACCGTAAAACATCAGCTTAACTGTAAACCTAACACTAACCCTCACACGAACCCTAACCCTTTCCCTAAACCTAACCCTATCTCTAATAATAACCCTAACACTGACCTGAACGTAACCCTTACTTATCTTTAAAGTTAACCCTAACCTTAACTATACCCTAACCCTAACCCTAACCCTTACCGTAACTCTAAAGCTGACCCTAAACCTAACCCTAAACCCTAGCACTAACTCTAAACAGAACCCTAACCCTAACCTAGCCCTACACCTGACCGTAAACATAGCCTTAACCCTAACCTTACCCCTAACCTAACCCTGACCCTAAACCTAACCCTAACACTAATCTTAATCCTAACTCTAACCTTAACCCTAACCCTTACCCTAACCCTCACTATTAACTGAAAATTCACCCTAACCCTGACTCTAACTCTAACCCTAACCATAACACTTACCCTAAACCCTCACCTTAACTCTAAACCTAATGCTAACCCTCACCCTAAACCCGAACCGTATCCCCAACCCTAAACCTAACACTATCCCGAAACTTATCCCTAACCCTAACCCAAACACGAACAGTAACCCTAATCTAACACTAACCCTAACATTAACCCTAAACTTAAGCCTATCCTAACCATAAACCTAACCTCTAACACTAAGTAGAATCCTCACCGTAATCCTAACCCTTACCTTAACCCTCACCCTGAACCTAAATGTAACTCTAACCCTGAACCTAAACCTAACACTAACCCTAAAGATAACTCCTAACCCTAACCCGAACTTTAAACCTAACCTTAACACTAAGCTGAACACAAAATCAAACTCTAGCCCTAACCCTAAGAATAACCCTCACGCCATCCTAAACTTCATCCAACCCTAACCCTAACCTTAACCTTAAACCTAAACCTAACCCAAACCCTAACCTTAAACCAAACTCTAACCATAACGCTACTCCACCTGTAACCCTAAAACTAAGCCTTCCATTAGCCCTGAACCGAAGTCTAGTCCTAATCCTAATCCTAACCGTAGACCTAATCCGAACACTAACCCTAACTCTAACCTTGATCTTAAATAGAACACTAATTGTAATTCGAAACCTAAACCTAAAACGAAAACTTACGCTACACCTAACTCTAAGCCTAAACCTAACGCTAACTCCAAGCCTAAACATAACACTTACTCTAAACCCTCACCTTAACTGTAAAACTAACCATAACCCTCACCCTAACCCCTAACCATATCCCCCAACCCTAACCCTAATGCTCTCCCTAACCCTAACCCTAACACTGAAGAGAAACCCTAAGCCGTAACGGTAACTCTAACCCAAAGTCTAACCCCTAACACCAAAGCCTAACCCAAACCTGAACCCTAACTCTAACACTAACCCTAAACCTGATTATAAACCTAACCCTAACCATAAACCAAAACTAAGCATGACCAGAACCACAATGACTAACTGGGACCCTCGCCCAAACACTCACCCTAAAGTAAAACTCTAACCCCTAACACCTTACCATAACCGTAATCCTATACTTACCCAACCCTAACCCTCAACCTAACCCTCACCCCAACCACAAAGCCTAACACAAACCGTGACCCTAACCCGAACCGTAACACTAAACTTAAGCCTAACCTAAAATCTTACCCTCATCCTAAAAGTAAACGGAACCCGTAAACTTAACCCTAACACGAAACACAACCTTAACACTAACCTGAAAGCTAAACCAAACCTTAGCCATAATCCTAACGCTAACCCTCACCCGATCTTAAACTCCACCCTATCCCTAACCTAAAGCTCACCCTAACTCTAAAGCTATCCCTACCCATATACCAAACCATAACCTTAACCTTGGCGCACCTGTGAAACTAAAACTAACCCTTACAATAATTCTGATCTTAACCCTCACCCTAAACCTAATCCTAATCTTAACCCTGACCATAACCCTAACCTAACCTTAACCCTAACTTGAAAACTACCATAAACTCAAACCTAACCCTAACAATAACTCGAACCCTAACCCTAAACCGAATCCTCACCTTTAACCAAAATTTCACCCTACCTATAACCCTAAACGTACCCTAACTTCATTCAAATCCTAACCCTAACCAAAACTAAAGCTAACCCTAAACCTAACTCTAACCCTAACCCTAACCCTAAACCTAACCCAAACTCTAACCCTGACCCTAACCTGAACCCAACCCCTAAAACTAACCCTAACCCTCACACTTAACATAAACTTCACTCCAACCCTAACCCTACAACTAAACATAATACGAAATCTCCCCCAACTCTGACCCTAACCCTAATCCTAACCATAAGCCTCACCCTAACTCTAAACTTAAACCGAACCCCGACCCTAACTCTATCTCTAACCCTAATCCTAACCTTAAAACTTACCCTACACACTCAGCTTAAATGGAAACCTAACACTAACCCTCACAATAACATCTAAACCTAAACCCTACCCTTAAGCTAACCTTATCTCTAACCTTAAACTAGCCCTAAACCTAACCATGACTTAACCCTAAAACTTACCCTAACCCTAAAACGAATCTTAACCCTAAACCTCATCCTAACCTTAACCCTAAACCCTAACGTTAAGGCTAAACTCAACCCTCACTCGACTTAAACTTCACCCTAACCCTAACCCTAAACCGAACCCTAACCCTAAAGCTAACCCTAAACCTGACCCTAACATTAATCTAAACAGCAAAACCTAACACTAACCCTAAACCTAACCCTAACCTGATCCTAACCTTAACCCAAACACCTAACTCTAATATTTACCCTAACCTTAATCTTAACCTTCACCCTAAACCTAAGCCTAACTCTAAAACTAAACCTAACCCTAAACTATCCCTTCACTCTAGCCCTAAACCTAAACCTAACCCTAACTCTAACCCTCACACTTAACATAAACTTCACCCTAACCCTAAAACTAAACATAATACGAAATATCCCCCAACTCTGGCCCTAACCCTAATCCTAAGCATGAACCTAACCCTAACTCTAAACTGAAACCTAACCCTGACCCTAACTCTATCTCTAACCCTAAAACTTACCCTACACGCTCAGCTTAAATGGAAACCTAACACTAACCCTCACACTAACATCTAAACCTAAACCTACCCTTAACCGAATCTTGTCTCTGACCTTAACATAGCCCTAAACCTAACCAACACTTAACCCTAACACTTACCCGAACCCTAAAAGTGATCTTAACCGTAAACCTAATCCGATCCTTAAACCTAACCCTAACCCCTAAGGCTAAGGCTAAGCTCAACCCTCACCCTTAACTTCAACTTCACCCTAACCACAACCCTAAACCAAACCCTAACCCTAAAGCTACCCTAAACTGGACCCTAACCTTAACACAAAAACCAAAACCTAACCCTAACATTAACCCTATACCTAACCCTAACCTGATCCTAACCTTAACACAAACACCTAATTCTAATATTTACACTAACACTAATGTTAACTTAACCTTCACTCTAAACCTAACCCTAAACTATCCCCTCACTCTAGCCCTACACCTAAACCTAACCCTAACCCTAACTCTAACCCTGACCCTAACCGTAAACACCGTAAAACATCAGCTTAACTGTAAACCTAACACTAACCCTCACACGAACCCTAACCCTTTCCCTAAACCTAACCCTAACCCTAACACTGACCTGAACGTAACCCTTACTTATCTTTAAAGTTAACCCTAACCTTAACTATACCCTAACCCTAACCCTAACCCTAACCCTTACCGTAACTCTAAAGCTGACCCTAAACCTAACCCTAAACCCTAGCACTAACTCTAAACAGAACCCTAACCCTAACCTAGCCCTACCCCTGACCGTAAACATAGCCTTAACCCTAACCTTACCCCTAACCTAACCCTGACCCTAAACCTAACCCTAACACTAATCTTAATCCTAACTCTAACCTTAACCCTAACCCTTACCCTAACCCTCACTATTAACTGAAAATTCACCCTAACCCTGACTCTAACTCTAACCCTAACCATAACACTTACCCTAAACCCTCACCTTAACTCTAAACCTAATGCTAACCCTCACCCTAAACCCGAACCGTATCTCCAATCCTAAACCTAACACTATCCCGAAACTTATCCCTAACCCTAACCCAAACACGAACAGTAACACTAATCTAACACTAACCCTAACATTAACCCTAAACTTAAGCCTATCCTAACCATAAACCTAACCTCTAACACTAAGTAGAATCCTCACCGTAATCCTAACCCTTACCTTAACCCTCACCCTGAACCTAAATGTAACTCTAACCCTGAACCTAAACCTAACACTAACCCTAAAGATAACTCCTAACCCTAACCCGAACTTTAAACCTAACCTTAACACTAAGCTGAACACAAAATCAAACTCTAGCCCTAACCCTAAGAATAACCCTCACGCCATCCTAAACTTCATCCAACCCTAACCCTAACCTTAACCTTAAACCTAAACCTAACCCAAACCCTAACCTTAAACCAAACTCTAACCATAACGCTACTCCACCTGTAACCCTAAAACTAAGCCTTCCATTAGCCCTGAACCGATGTCTAGTCCTAATCCTAATCCTAACCGTAGACCTAATCCGAACACTAACCCTAACTCTAACCTTGATCTTAAATAGAACACTAATTCTAATTCGAAACATAAACCTAAACCGAAAACTTACGCTACACCTAACCCTAAGCCTAAACCTAACGCTAACTCCAAGCCTAAACATAACACTTACTCTAAACCCTCACCTTAACTGTAAAACTAACCATAACCCTCACCCTAACCCCTAACCATATCCCCCAACCCTAACCCTAATGCTCTCCCTAACCCTAACCCTAACACTGAAGAGAAACCCTAAGCCGTAACGGTAACTCTAACCCAAAGTCTAACCCCTAACACCAAAGCCTAACCCAAACCTGAACCCTAACTCTAACACTAACCCTAAACCTGATTATAAACCTAACCCTAACCATAAACCAAAACTAAGCATGACCAGAACCACAATGACTAACTGGGACCCTCGCCCAAACACTCACCCTAAAGTAAAACTCTAACCCCTAACACCTTACCATAACCGTAATCCTATACTTACCCAACCCTAACCCTCAACCTAACCCTCACCCCAACCACAAAGCCTAACACAAACCGTGACCCTAACCCGAACCGTAACACTAAACTTAAGCCTAACCTAAAATCTTACCCTCATCCTAAAAGTAAACGGAACCCGTAAACTTAACCCTAACACGAAACACAACCTTAACACTAACCTGAAAGCTAAACCAAACCTTAGCCATAACCCTAACACTAACCCTCACCCGATCTTAAACTCCACCCTATCCCTAACCTAAAGCTCACCCTAACTCTAAAGCTATCCCTACCCATATACCAAACCATAACCTTAACCTTGGCGCACATGTGAAACTAAAACTAACCCTTACAATAATTCTGATCTTAACCCTCACCCTAAACCTAATCCTAATCTTAACCCTGACCATAACCCTAACCTAACCTTAACCCTAACTTGAAAACTACCATAAACTCAAACCTAACCCTAACAATAACTCGAACCCTAACCCTAAACCGAATCCTCACCTTTAACCAAAATTTCACCCTACCCATAACCCTAAACCTACCCTAACTTCATTCAAATCCTAACCCTAACCAAAACTAAAGCTAACCCTAAACCTAACTCTAACCCTAACCCTAACCCTAAACCTAACCCAAACCCTAACCCTGACCCTAACCTGAACCCAACCCCTAAAACTAACCCTAACCCTCACACTTAACATAAACTTCACTCCAACCCTAACCCTACAACTAAATATAATACGAAATCTCCCCCAACTCTGACCCTAACCCTAATCCTAACCATAAGCCTCACCCTAACTCTAAACTTAAACCGAACCCCGACCCTAACTCTATCTCTAACCCTAATCCTAACCTTAAAACTTACCCTACACACTCAGCTTAAATGGAAACCTAACACTAACACTCACAATAACATCTAAACCTAAACCCTACCCTTAAGCTAACCTTATCTCTAACCTTAAACTAGATCTAAACCTAACCATGACTTAACCCTAAAACTTACCCTAACCCTAAAACGAATCTTAACCCTAAACCTCATCCTAACCTTAACTCTAAACCCTAACGTTAAGGCTAAGCTCAACCCTCACTCGACTTAAACTTCACCCTAACCCTAACCCTAAACCGAACCCTAACCCTAAAGCTAACCCTAAACCTGACCCTAACATTAATCTAAACAGCAAAACCTAACACTAACCCTAAACCTAACCCTAACCTGATCCTAACCTTAACCCAAACACCTAACTCTAATATTTACCTTAACCTTAATCTTAACCTTCACCCTAAACCTAAGCCTAACTCTAAAACTAAACCTAACCCTAAACTATCCCTTCACTCTAGCCCTAAACCTAAACCTAACCCTAACTCTAACCCTCACACTTAACATAAACTTCACCCTAACCCTAAAACTAAACAGAATACGATATATCCCCCAACTCTGGCCCTAACCCTAATCCTAAGCATGAACCTAACCCTAACTCTAAACTGAAACCTAACCCTGACCCTAACTCTATCTCTAACCCTAAAACTTACCCTACACGCTCAGCTTAAATGGAAACCTAACACTAACCCTCACACTAACATCTAAACCTAAACCTACCCTTAACCGAATCTTGTCTCTGACCTTAACATAGCCCTAAACCTAACCAACACTTAACCCTAACACTTACCCGAACCCTAAAAGTGATCTTAACCCTAAACCTAATCCGAACCTTAAACCTAACCCTAACCCCTAAGGCTAAGGCTAAGCTCAACCCTCACCCTTAACTTCAACTTCACCCTAACCACAACCCTAAACCAAACCCTAACCCTAAAGATACCCTAAACCGGACCCTAACCTTAACACAAAAACCAAAACCTAACCCTAACATTAACCCTATACCTAACCCTAACCTGATCCTAACCTTAACACAAACACCTAACTCTAATATTTACACTAACACTAATGTTAACTTAACCTTCACTCTAAACCTAACCCTAAACTATCCCCTCACTCTAGCCCTACACCTAAACCTAACCCTAACCCTAACTCTAACCCTGACCCTAACCGTTAACACCGTAAAACATCAGCTTAACTGTAAACCTAACACTAACCCTCACACGAACCCTAACCCTTTCCCTAAACCTAACCCTATCTCTAATAATAACCCTAACACTGACCTGAACGTAACCCTTACTTATCTTTAAAGTTAACCCTAACCTTAACTCTACCCTAACCCTAACCCTAACCCTAACCCTAACCCTAACCATAACTCTAAAGCTGACCCTAAACCTAACCCTAAACCCTAGCACTAACTCTAACTCGAAACAGAACCCTAACCCTAACCTAGCCCTACCCCTGACCCTAAACATAGCCTTAACCCTAACCTTACCCCTAACCTTACCCTGACCCTAAACCTAACCCTAACACTAATCTTAATCCTAACTCTAACCTTAACCCTAACCCTTACCCTAACCCTCACTATTAACTGAAAATTCACCCTAACCCTGACTCTAACTCTAACCCTAACCATAACACTTACCCTAAACCCTCACCTTAACTCTAAACCTAATGCTAACCCTCACCCTAAACCCGAACCGTATCCCCAACCCTAAACCTAACACTATCCCGAAACTTATCCCTAACCCTAACCCAAACACGAACAGTAACCCTAATCTAACACTAACCCTAACATTAACCCTAAACTTAAGCCTATCCTAACCATAAACCTAACCTCTAACACTAGGTAGAATCCTCACCGTAATCCTAACCCGTACCTTAACCCTCACCCTGAACCTAAATGTAACTCTAACCCTGAACCTAAACCTAACACTAACCCTAAAGATAACTCCTAACCCTAACCCGAACTTTAAACCTAACCTTAACACTAACCTGAACACAAAATCAAACTCTAGCCCTAACCCTAAGAATAACCCTCACGCCATCCTAAACTTCATCCAACCCTAACCCTAACCTTAACCTTAAACCTAAACCTAACCCAAACCCTAACCTTAAACCAAACTCTAACCATAACGCTACTCCACCTGTAACCCTAAAACTAAGCCTTCCATTACCCTGAACCGAAGTCTAGACCTAATCCTAATCCTAACCGTAGACCTAATCCGAACACTAACCCTAACTCTAACCTTGATCTTAAATAGAACACTAATTGTAATTCGAAACCTAAACCTAAAACGAAAACTTACGCTACACCTAACGCTAAGCCTAAACCTAACGCTAACTCCAAGCCTAAACATAACACTTACTCTAAACCCTCACCTTAACTGTAAAACTAACCATAACCCTCACCCTAACCCCTAACCATATCCCCCAACCCTAACCCTAATGCTCTCCCTAACCCTAACCCTAACACTGAAGAGAAACCCTAAGCCGTAACGGTAACTCTAACCCAAAGTCTAACCCCTAACACCAAAGCCTAACCCAAACCTGAACCCTAACTCTAACACTAACCCTAAACCTGATTATAAACCTAACCCTAACCATAAACCAAAACTAAGCATGACCAGAACCACAATGACTAACTGGGACCCTCGCCCAAACACTCACCCTAAAGTAAAACTCTAACCCCTAACACCTTACCATAACCGTAATCCTATACTTACCCAACCCTAACCCTCAACCTAACCCTCACCCCAACCACAAAGCCTAACACAAACCGTGACCCTAACCCGAACCGTAACACTAAACTTAAGCCTAACCTAAAATCTTACCCTCATCCTAAAAGTAAACGGAACCCGTAAACTTAACCCTAACACGAAACACAACCTTAACACTAACCTGAAAGCTAAACCAAACCTTAGCCATAATCCTAACGCTAACCCTCACCCGATCTTAAACTCCACCCTATCCCTAACCTAAAGCTCACCCTAACTCTAAAGCTATCCCTACCCATATACCAAACCATAACCTTAACCTTGGCGCACCTGTGAAACTAAAACTAACCCTTACAATAATTCTGATCTTAACCCTCACCCTAAACCTAATCCTAATCTTAACCCTGACCATAACCCTAACCTAACCTTAACCCTAACTTGAATACTACCATAAACTCAAACCTAACCCTAACAATAACTCGAACCCTAACCCTAAACCGAATCCTCACCTTTAACCAAAATTTCACCCTACCTATAAGCCTAAACGTACCCTAACTTCATTCAAATCCTAACCCTAACCAAAACTAAAGCTAACCCTAAACCTAACTCTAACCCTAACCCTAACCCTAAACCTAACCCAAACTCTAACCCTGACCCTAACCTGAACCCAACCCCTAAAACTAACCCTAACCCTCACACTTAACATAAACTTCACTCCAACCCTAACCCTACAACTAAACATAATACGAAATCTCCCCCAACTCTGACCCTAACCCTAATCCTAACCATAAGCCTCACCCTAACTCTAAACTTAAACCGAACCCCGACCCTAACTCTATCTCTAACCCTAATCCTAACCTTAAAACTTACCCTACACACTCAGCTTAAATGGAAACCTAACACTAACCCTCACAATAACATCTAAACCTAAACCCTACCCTTAAGCTAACCTTATCTCTAACCTTAAACTAGCCCTAAACCTAACCATGACTTAACCCTAAAACTTACCCTAACCCTAAAACGAATCTTAACCCTAAACCTCATCCTAACCTTAACCCTAAACCCTAACGTTAAGGCTAAACTCAACCCTCACTCGACTTAAACTTCACCCTAACCCTAACCCTAAACCGAACCCTAACCCTAAAGCTAACCCTAAACCTGACCCTAACATTAATCTAAACAGCAAAACCTAACACTAACCCTAAACCTAACCCTAACCTGATCCTAACCTTAACCCAAACACCTAACTCTAATATTTACCCTAACCTTAATCTTAACCTTCACCCTAAACCTAAGCCTAACTCTAAAACTAAACCTAACCCTAAACTATCCCTTCACTCTAGCCCTAAACCTAAACCTAACCCTAACTCTAACCCTCACACTTAACATAAACTTCACCCTAACCCTAAAACTAAACATAATACGAAATATCCCCCAACTCTGGCCCTAACCCTAATCCTAAGCATGAACCTAACCCTAACTCTAAACTGAAACCTAACCCTGACCCTAACTCTATCTCTAACCCTAAAACTTACCCTACACGCTCAGCTTAAATGGAAACCTAACACTAACCCTCACACTAACATCTAAACCTAAACCTACCCTTAACCGAATCTTGTCTCTGACCTTAACATAGCCCTAAACCTAACCAACACTTAACCCTAACACTTACCCGAACCCTAAAAGTGATCTTAACCCTAAACCTAATCCGATCCTTAAACCTAACCCTAACCCCTAAGGCTAAGGCTAAGCTCAACCCTCACCCTTAACTTCAACTTCACCCTAACCACAACCCTAAACCAAACCCTAACCCTAAAGCTACCCTAAACTGGACCCTAACCTTAACACAAAAACCAAAACCTAACCCTAACATTAACCCTA